>NW_025422170.1:107500-110000 GCF_011764305.1 Mustela putorius furo | reverse complement strand
CCTAACCCTAACCCTAACCCTAACCCTAACCCTAACCCTAACCCTAACCCTAACCCTAACCCTAACCCTAACCCTAACCCTAACCCTAACCCTAACCCTAACCCTAACCCTAACCCTAACCCTAACCCTAACCCTAACCCTAACCCTAACCCTAACCTAACCCTAACCCTAACCCTAACCCTAACCCTAACCCTAACCCTAACCCTAACCCTAACCCTAACCCTAACCCTAACCCTAACCCTAACCCTAACCCTAAACCCTAACCCTAACCCTACCCTAACCCTAACCCTAACCCTAACCCTAACCCTAACCCTAACCCTAACCCTAACCCTAACCCTAACCCTAACCCTAACCCTAACCCTAACCCTAACCCTAACCCTAACCCTAACCCTAACCCTAACCCTAACCCTAACCCTAACCCTAACCCTAACCCTAACCCTAACCCTAACCCTAACCCTAACCCTAACCCTAACCCTAACCCTAACCCTAACCCTAACCCTAACCCTAACCCTAACCCTAACCCTAACCCTAACCCTAACCCTAACCCTAACCCTAACCCTAACCCTAACCCTAACCCTAACCCTAACCCTAACCCTAACCCTAACCCTAACCCTAACCCTAACCCTAACCCTAACCCTAACCCTAACCCTAACCCTAACCCTAACCCTAACCCTAACCCTAACCCTAACCCTAACCCTAACCCTAACCCTAACCCTAACCCTAACCCTAACCCTAACCCTAACCCTAACCCCCTAACCCTAACCCTAACCCTAACCCTAACCCTAACCCTAACCCTAACCCTAACCCTAACCCTAACCCTAACCCTAACCCTAACCCTAACCCTAACCCTAACCCTAACCCTAACCCTAACCCTAACCCTAACCCTAACCCTAACCCTAACCCTAACCCTAACCCTAACCCTAACCCTAACCCTAACCCTAACCCTAACCCTAACCCTAACCCTAACCCTAACCCTAACCCTAACCCTAACCCTAACCCTAACCCTAACCCTAACCCTAACCCTAACCCTAACCCTAACCCTAACCCTAACCCTAACCCTAACCCTAACCCTAACCCTAACCCTAACCCTAACCCTAACCCTAACCCTAACCCTAACCCTAACCCTAACCCTAACCCTAACCCTAACCCTAACCCTAACCCTAACCCTAACCCTAACCCTAACCCTAACCCTAACCCTAACCCTAACCCTAACCCTAACCCTAACCCTAACCCTAACCCTAACCCTAACCCTAACCCTAACCCTAACCCTAACCCTAACCCTAACCCTAACCCTAACCCTAACCCTAACCCTAACCCTAACCCTAACCCTAACCCTAACCCTAACCCTAACCCTAACCCTAACCCTAACCCTAACCCTAACCCTAACCCTAACCCTAACCCTAACCCTAACCCTAACCCTAACCCTAACCCTAACCCTAACCCTAACCCTAACCCTAACCCTAACCCTAACCCTAACCCTAACCCTAACCCTAACCCTAACCCTAACCCTAACCCTAACCCTAACCCTAACCCTAACCCTAACCCTAACCCTAACCCTAACCCTAACCCTAACCCTAACCCTAACCCTAACCCTAACCCTAACCCTAACCCTAACCCTAACCCTAACCCTAACCCTAACCCTAACCCTAACCCTAACCCTAACCCTAACCCTAACCCTAACCCTAACCCTAACCCTAACCCTAACCCTAACCCTAACCCTAACCCTAACCCTAACCCTAACCCTAACCCTAACCCTAACCCTAACCCTAACCCTAACCCTAACCCTAACCCTAACCCTAACCCTAACCCTAACCCTAACCCTAACCCTAACCCTAACCCTAACCCTAACCCTAACCCTAACCCTAACCCTAACCCTAACCCTAACCCTAACCCTAACCCTAACCCTAACCCTAACCCTAACCCTAACCCTAACCCTAACCCTAACCCTAACCCTAACCCTAACCCTAACCCTAACCCTAACCCTAACCCTAACCCTAACCCTAACCCTAACCCTAACCCTAACCCTAACCCTAACCCTAACCCTAACCCTAACCCTAACCCTAACCCTAACCCTAACCCTAACCCTAACCCTAACCCTAACCCTAACCCTAACCCTAACCCTAACCCTAACCCTAACCCTAACCCTAACCCTAACCCTAACCCTAACCCTAACCCTAACCCTAACCCTAACCCTAACCCTAACCCTAACCCTAACCCTAACCCTAACCCTAACCCTAACCCTAACCCTAACCCTAACCCTAACCCTAACCCTAACCCTAACCCTAACCCTAACCCTAACCTAACTAACCCTAACCCTAACCCTAACCCTAACCCTAACCCCCTACCCTAACCCTAACCCTAACCCTAACCCTAACCCTAACCTAACCCTAACCCTAACCCTAACCCTAACCCTAACCCTAACCCTAACCCTAACCCTAACCCTAACCCTAACCCTAACCCTAACCCTAACCCTAACCCTAACCCTAACCCTAACCCTAAC
>NW_025422170.1:0-90000 GCF_011764305.1 Mustela putorius furo | reverse complement strand
GGCCAATTCTCACGAGCGTTCTGCCCAAACCAATCCTGGTTTGGGGCAGAACGCTCGTGAGAATTGGCCGGAAAAAGCCCGGCGAAGTCATTCGGGCGCCGCACGTCTGCTGGGCCCGCCCCCACCTCGGGGCCCTGAAGGGCACTGTGAGTGCCCGCACCCGATCGCCGCCAAGAGGCACTCCACAAGATGGAATGCAGCGAGGACAACGCCCGTGGATCCTCGACTGGCAGGGGTCCCATCCCTGCGCTCTACCACGGGCCAGGCCCATCACGAAGTCCGGTCTGGGACACTCGCCTGCTTCCCCAACCTGCTTCCGGGGTCCTGTCCCTCATGGCCTCCATATGGGAAACCCTTAGACCCGCAGCCACGCATCTCCCAACCACGCAGTCTCCATCGGCCCCTCTGGTGCTTCGGACAACCCTCAGAGTGAGATAAACCTGTCTGACCAAGATGAGGTCATCCCCATCCTTGGCCGGCCCATGTACCCGAAAGACAGAGGCGCACACCAGGCCACCCCCCCGTTCTTCAACTCTGCTCCGGGAACGCTCCAATGCGCCGGCGTGCCGGGGTGGGCCGCGTCTTTTCCGAGCCATTTCTTGGCGGCAGCAACATGCCCTGGGCGAGAAAGGGCCCCTGGGCCATGGAGAGCACGGCGGTCCGCAGGGCTGTCCTACGCCGGCCAATTCTCACGAGCGTTCTGCCCAAACCAATCCTGGTTTGGGCAGAACGCTCGTGAGAATTGGCCGGAAAAAGCCCGGCGAAGTCATTCGGGCGCCGCACGTCTGCTGGGCCGCCCCCACCTCGGGGCCCTGAAGGGCACTGTGAGTGCCCGCACCCGATCGCCGCCAAGAGGCACTCCACAAGATGGAATGCAGCGAGGACAACGCCCGTGGATCCTCGACTGGCAGGGGTCCCATCCCTGCGCTCTACCACGGGGCCAGGCCCATCACGAAGTCCGGTCTGGGACACTCGCCTGCTTCCCCCCCAACCTGCTTCCGGGGTCCTGTCCCTCATGGCCTCCATATGGGAAACCCTTAGACCCGCAGCCACGCATCTCCCAACCACGCAGTCTCCATCGGCCCCTCTGGTGCTTCGGACAACCCTCAGAGTGAGATAAACCTGTCTGACCAAGATGAGGTCATCCCCATCCTTGGCCGGCCCATGTACCCGAAAGACAGAGGCGCACACCACCAGGCCACCACCCGTTCTTCAACTCTGCTCCGGGAACGCTCCAATGCGCCGGCGTGCCCGGGGTGGGCCGCGTCTTTTCCGAGCCATTTCTTGGCGGCAGCAACATGCCCTGGGCGAGAAAGGGCCCTGGGCCATGGAGAGCACGGCGGTCCGCAGGGCTGTCCTACGCCGGCCAATTCTCACGAGCGTTCTGCCCAAACCAATCCTGGTTTGGGCAGAACGCTCGTGAGAATTGGCCGGAAAAAGCCCGGCGAAGTCATTCGGGCGCCGCACGTCTGCTGGGCCGCCCCCACCTCGGGGCCCTGAAGGGCACTGTGAGTGCCCGCACCCGATCGCCGCCAAGAGGCACTCCACAAGATGGAATGCAGCGAGGACAACGCCCGTGGATCCTCGACTGGCAGGGGTCCCATCCCTGCGCTCTACCACGGGGCCAGGCCCATCACGAAGTCCGGTCTGGGACACTCGCCTGCTTCCCCAACCTGCTTCCGGGGTCCTGTCCCTCATGGCCTCCATATGGGAAACCCTTAGACCCGCAGCCACGCATCTCCCCCAACACGCAGTCTCTCCATCGGCCCCCCTCTGGTGCTTCGGACAACCCTCAGAGTGAGATAAACCTGTCTGACCAAGATGAGGTCATCCCCATCCTTGGCCGGCCCATGTACCCGAAAGACAGAGGCGCACACCAGGCCACCACCCGTTCTTCAACTCTGCTCCGGGAACGCTCCAATGCGCCGGCGTGCCGGGGTGGGCCGCGTCTTTTCCGAGCCATTTCTTGGCGGCAGCAACATGCCCTGGGCGAGAAAGGGCCCTGGGCCATGGAGAGCACGGCGGTCCGCAGGGCTGTCCTACGCCGGCCAATTCTCACGAGCGTTCTGCCCAAACCAATCCTGGTTTGGGCAGAACGCTCGTGAGAATTGGCCGGAAAAAGCCCGGCGAAGTCATTCGGGCGCCGCACGTCTGCTGGGCCGCCCCCACCTCGGGGCCCTGAAGGGCACTGTGAGTGCCCGCACCCGATCGCCGCCAAGAGGCACTCCACAAGATGGAATGCAGCGAGGACAACGCCCGTGGATCCTCGACTGGCAGGGGTCCCATCCCTGCGCTCTACCACGGGGCCAGGCCCATCACGAAGTCCGGTCTGGGACACTCGCCTGCTTCCCCAACCTGCTTCCGGGGGGGTCCTGTCCCTCATGGCCTCCATATGGGAAACCCTTAGACCCGCAGCCACGCATCTCCCAACCACGCAGTCTCCATCGGCCCCTCTGGGTGCTTCGGACAACCCTCAGAGTGAGATAAACCTGTCTGACCAAGATGAGGTCATCCCCATCCTTGGCCGGCCCATGTACCCGAAAGACAGAGGCGCACACCAGGCCACCACCCGTTCTTCAACTCTGCTCCGGGAACGCTCCAATGCGCCGGCGTGCCGGGGTGGGCCGCGTCTTTTCCGAGCCATTTCTTGGCGGCAGCAACATGCCCCCTGGGCGAGAAAGGGCCCTGGGCCATGGAGAGCACGGCGGTCCGCAGGGCTGTCCTACGCCGGCCAATTCTCACGAGCGTTCTGCCCAAACCAATCCTGGTTTGGGCAGAACGCTCGTGAGAATTGGCCGGAAAAAAGCCCGGCGAAGTCATTCGGGCGCCGCACGTCTGCTGGGCCGCCCCCACCTCGGGGCCCTGAAGGGCACTGTGAGTGCCCGCACCCGATCGCCGCCAAGAGGCACTCCACAAGATGGAATGCAGCGAGGACAACGCCCGTGGATCCTCGACTGGCAGGGGTCCCATCCCTGCGCTCTACCACGGGGCCAGGCCCATCACGAAGTCCGGTCTGGGACACTCGCCTGCTTCCCCAACCTGCTTCCGGGGTCCTGTCCCTCATGGCCTCCATATGGGAAACCCTTAGACCCGCAGCCACGCATCTCCCAACCACGCAGTCTCCATCGGCCCCTCTGGTGCTTCGGACAACCCTCAGAGTGAGATAAACCTGTCTGACCAAGATGAGGTCATCCCCATCCTTGGCCGGCCCATGTACCCGAAAGACAGAGGCGCACACCAGGCCACCACCCGTTCTTCAACTCTGCTCCGGGAACGCTCCAATGCGCCGGCGTGCCGGGGGTGGGCCGCGTCTTTTCCGAGCCATTTCTTGGCGGCAGCAACATGCCCTGGGCGAGAAAGGGCCCTGGGCCATGGAGAGCACGGCGGTCCGCAGGGCTGTCCTACGCCGGCCAATTCTCACGAGCGTTCTGCCCAAACCAATCCTGGTTTGGGCAGAACGCTCGTGAGAATTGGCCGGAAAAAGCCCGGCGAAGTCATTCGGGCGCCGCACGTCTGCTGGGCCGCCCCCACCTCGGGGCCCTGAAGGGCACTGTGAGTGCCCGCACCCGATCGCCGCCAAGAGGCACTCCACAAGATGGAATGCAGCGAGGACAACGCCCGTGGATCCTCGACTGGCAGGGGTCCCATCCCTGCGCTCTACCACGGGGCCAGGCCCATCACGAAGTCCGGTCTGGGACACTCGCCTGCTTCCCCAACCTGCTTCCGGGGTCCTGTCCCTCATGGCCTCCATATGGGAAAACCCTTAGACCCGCAGCCACGCATCTCCCAACCACGCAGTCTCCATCGGCCCCTCTGGTGCTTCGGACAACCCTCAGAGTGAGATAAACCTGTCTGACCAAGATGAGGTCATCCCCATCCTTGGCCGGCCCATGTACCCGAAAGACAGAGGCGCACACCAGGCCACCACCCGTTCTTCAACTCTGCTCCGGGAACGCTCCAATGCGCCGGCGTGCCGGGGGGGGCCGCGTCTTTTCCGAGCCATTTCTTGGCGGCAGCAACATGCCCTGGGCGAGAAAGGGCCCTGGGCCATGGAGAGCACGGCGGTCCGCAGGGCTGTCCTACGCCGGCCAATTCTCACGAGCGTTCTGCCCAAACCAATCCTGGTTTGGGCAGAACGCTCGTGAGAATTGGCCGGAAAAAGCCCGGCGAAGTCATTCGGGCGCCGCACGTCTGCTGGGCCGCCCCCACCTCGGGGCCCTGAAGGGCACTGTGAGTGCCCGCACCCGATCGATCGCCGCCAAGAGGCACTCCACAAGATGGAATGCAGCGAGGACAACGCCCGTGGATCCTCGACTGGCAGGGGTCCCATCCCTGCGCTCTACCACGGGGCCAGGCCCATCACGAAGTCCGGTCTGGGACACTCGCCTGCTTCCCCAACCTGCTTCCGGGGTCCTGTCCCTCATGGCCTCCATATGGGAAACCCTTAGACCCGCAGCCACGCATCTCCCAACCACGCAGTCTCCATCGGCCCCTCTGGTGCTTCGGACAACCCTCAGAGTGAGATAAACCTGTCTGACCAAGATGAGGTCATCCCCATCCTTGGCCGGCCCATGTACCCGAAAGACAGAGGCGCACACCAGGCCACCACCCGTTCTTCAACTCTGCTCCGGGAACGCTCCAATGCGCCGGCGTGCCGGGGTGGGCCGCGTCTTTTCCGAGCCATTTCTTGGCGGCAGCAACATGCCCTGGGCGAGAAAGGGCCCTGGGCCATGGAGAGCACGGCGGTCCGCAGGGCTGTCCTACGCCGGCCAATTCTCACGAGCGTTCTGCCCAAACCAATCCTGGTTTGGGCAGAACGCTCGTGAGAATTGGCCGGAAAAAGCCCGGCGAAGTCATTCGGGCGCCGCACGTCTGCTGGGCCGCCCCCCCACCTCGGGGCCCTGAAGGGCACTGTGAGTGCCCGCACCCGATCGCCGCCAAGAGGCACTCCACAAGATGGAATGCAGCGAGGACAACGCCCGTGGATCCTCGACTGGCAGGGGTCCCATCCCTGCGCTCTACCACGGGGCCAGGCCCATCACGAAGTCCGGTCTGGGACACTCGCCTGCTTCCCCAACCTGCTTCCGGGGTCCTGTCCCTCATGGCCTCCATATGGGAAACCCTTAGACCCGCAGCCACGCATCTCCCAACCACGCAGTCTCCATCGGCCCCTCTGGTGCTTCGGACAACCCTCAGAGTGAGATAAACCTGTCTGACCAAGATGAGGTCATCCCCATCCTTGGCCGGCCCATGTACCCGAAAGACAGAGGCGCACACCAGGCCACCACCCGTTCTTCAACTCTGCTCCGGGAACGCTCCAATGCGCCGGCGTGCCGGGGTGGGCCGCGTCTTTTCCGAGCCATTTCTTGGCGGCAGCAACATGCCCTGGGCGAGAAAGGGCCCTGGGCCATGGAGAGCACGGCGGTCCGCAGGGCTGTCCTACGCCGGCCAATTCTCACGAGCGTTCTGCCCAAACCAATCCTGGTTTGGGCAGAACGCTCGTGAGAATTGGCCGGAAAAAGCCCGGCGAAGTCATTCGGGCGCCGCACGTCTGCTGGGCCGCCCCCACCTCGGGGGGGCCTGAAGGGGCACTGTGAGTGCCCGCACCCGATCGCCGCCAAGAGGCACTCCACAAGATGGAATGCAGCGAGGACAACGCCCGTGGATCCTCGACTGGCAGGGGTCCCATCCCTGCGCTCTACCACGGGGCCAGGCCCATCACGAAGTCCGGTCTGGGACACTCGCCTGCTTCCCCAACCTGCTTCCGGGGTCCTGTCCCTCATGGCCTCCATATGGGAAACCCTTAGACCCGCAGCCACGCATCTCCCAACCACGCAGTCTCCATCGGCCCCTCTGGTGCTTCGGACAACCCTCAGAGTGAGATAAACCTGTCTGACCAAGATGAGGTCATCCCCATCCTTGGCCGGCCCATGTACCCGAAAGACAGAGGCGCACACCAGGCCACCACCCGTTCTTCAACTCTGCTCCGGGAACGCTCCAATGCGCCGGCGTGCCGGGGTGGGCCGCGTCTTTTCCGAGCCATTTCTTGGCGGCAGCAACATGCCCTGGGCGAGAAAGGGCCCTGGGCCATGGAGAGCACGGCGGTCCGCAGGGCTGTCCTACGCCGGCCAATTCTCACGAGCGTTCTGCCCAAACCAATCCTGGTTTGGGCAGAACGCTCGTGAGAATTGGCCGGAAAAAGCCCGGCGAAGTCATTCGGGCGCCGCACGTCTGCTGGGCCGCCCCCACCTCGGGGCCCTGAAGGGCACTGTGAGTGCCCGCACCCGATCGCCGCCAAGAGGCACTCCACAAGATGGAATGCAGCGAGGACAACGCCCGTGGATCCTCGACTGGCAGGGGTCCCATCCCTGCGCTCTACCACGGGGCCAGGCCCATCACGAAGTCCGGTCTGGGACACTCGCCTGCTTCCCCAACCTGCTTCCGGGGTCCTGTCCCTCATGGCCTCCATATGGGAAACCCTTAGACCCGCAGCCACGCATCTCCCAACCACGCAGTCTCCATCGGCCCCTCTGGTGCTTCGGACAACCCTCAGAGTGAGATAAACCTGTCTGACCAAGATGAGGTCATCCCCATCCTTGGCCGGCCCATGTACCCGAAAGACAGAGGCGCACACCAGGCCACCACCCGTTCTTCAACTCTGCTCCGGGAACGCTCCAATGCGCCGGCGTGCCGGGGTGGGCCGCGTCTTTTCCGAGCCATTTCTTGGCGGCAGCAACATGCCCTGGGCGAGAAAGGGCCCTGGGCCATGGAGAGCACGGCGGTCCGCAGGGCTGTCCTACGCCGGCCAATTCTCACGAGCGTTCTGCCCAAACCAATCCTGGTTTGGGCAGAACGCTCGTGAGAATTGGCCGGAAAAAAGCCCGGCGAAGTCATTCGGGCGCCGCACGTCTGCTGGGCCGCCCCCACCTCGGGGCCCTGAAGGGCACTGTGAGTGCCCGCACCCGATCGCGCCGCCAAGAGGCACTCCACAAGATGGAATGCAGCGAGGACAACGCCCGTGGATCCTCGACTGGCAGGGGTCCCATCCCTGCGCTCTACCACGGGGCCAGGCCCATCACGAAGTCCGGTCTGGGACACTCGCCTGCTTCCCCAACCTGCTTCCGGGGTCCTGTCCCTCATGGCCTCCATATGGGAAACCCTTAGACCCGCAGCCACGCATCTCCCAACCACGCAGTCTCCATCGGCCCCTCTGGTGCTTCGGACAACCCTCAGAGTGAGATAAACCTGTCTGACCAAGATGAGGTCATCCCCATCCTTGGCCGGCCCATGTACCCGAAAGACAGAGGCGCACACCAGGCCACCACCCGTTCTTCAACTCTGCTCCGGGAACGCTCCAATGCGCCGGCGTGCCGGGGTGGGCCGCGTCTTTTCCGAGCCATTTCTTGGCGGCAGCAACATGCCCTGGGCGAGAAAGGGCCCTGGGCCATGGAGAGCACGGCGGTCCGCAGGGCTGTCCTACGCCGGCCAATTCTCACGAGCGTTCTGCCCAAACCAATCCTGGTTTTTGGGCAGAACGCTCGTGAGAATTGGCCGGAAAAAGCCCGGCGAAGTCATTCGGGCGCCGCCGCACGTCTGCTGGGCCGCCCCCCCCCTCGGGGCCCTGAAGGGCACTGTGAGTGCCCCCGCACCCGATCGCCGCCAAGAGGCACTCCACAAGATGGAATGCAGCGAGGACAACGCCCGTGGATCCTCGACTGGCAGGGGTCCCATCCCTGCGCTCTACCACGGGGCCAGGCCCATCACGAAGTCCGGTCTGGGACACTCGCCTGCTTCCCCAACCTGCTTCCGGGGTCCCTGTCCCTCATGGCCTCCATATGGGAAACCCTTAGACCCGCAGCCACGCATCTCCCAACCACGCAGTCTCCATCGGCCCCTCTGGTGCTTCGGACAACCCTCAGAGTGAGATAAACCTGTCTGACCAAGATGAGGTCATCCCCATCCTTGGCCGGCCCATGTACCCGAAAGACAGAGGCGCACACCAGGCCACCACCCGTTCTTCAACTCTGCTCCGGGAACGCTCCAATGCGCCGGCGTGCCGGGGTGGGCCGCGTCTTTTCCGAGCCATTTCTTGGCGGCAGCAACATGCCCTGGGCGAGAAAGGGCCCTGGGCCATGGAGAGCACGGCGGTCCGCAGGGCTGTCCTACGCCGGCCAATTCTCACGAGCGTTCTGCCCAAACCAATCCTGGTTTGGGCAGAACGCTCGTGAGAATTGGCCGGAAAAAGCCCGGCGAAGTCATTCGGGCGCCGCACGTCTGCTGGGCCGCCCCCACCTCGGGGCCCTGAAGGGCACTGTGAGTGCCCGCACCCGATCGCCGCCAAGAGGCACTCCACAAGATGGAATGCAGCGAGGACAACGCCCGTGGATCCTCGACTGGCAGGGGTCCCATCCCTGCGCTCTACCACGGGGCCAGGCCCATCACGAAGTCCGGTCTGGGACACTCGCCTGCTTCCCCAACCTGCTTCCGGGGTCCTGTCCCTCATGGCCTCCATATGGGAAACCCTTAGACCCGCAGCCACGCATCTCCCAACCACGCAGTCTCCATCGGCCCCTCTGGTGCTTCGGACAACCCTCTCAGAGTGAGATAAACCTGTCTGACCAAGATGAGGTCATCCCCATCCTTGGCCGGCCCATGTACCCGAAAGACAGAGGCGCACACCAGGCCACCACCCGTTCTTCAACTCTGCTCCGGGAACGCTCCAATGCGCCGGCGTGCCGGGGTGGGGGCGCGTCTTTTCCGAGCCATTTCTTGGCGGCAGCAACATGCCCTGGGCGAGAAAGGGCCCTGGGCCATGGAGAGCACGGCGGTCCGCAGGGCTGTCCTACGCCGGCCAATTCTCACGAGCGTTCTGCCCAAACCAATCCTGGTTTGGGCAGAACGCTCGTGAGAATTGGCCGGAAAAAAGCCCGGCGAAGTCATTCGGGCGCCGCACGTCTGCTGGGCCGCCCCCACCTCGGGGCCCTGAAGGGCACTGTGAGTGCCCGCACCCGATCGCCGCCAAGAGGCACTCCACAAGATGGAATGCAGCGAGGACAACGCCCGTGGATCCTCGACTGGCAGGGGTCCCATCCCTGCGCTCTACCACGGGGCCAGGCCCATCACGAAGTCCGGTCTGGGACACTCGCCTGCTTCCCCAACCTGCTTCCGGGGTCCTGTCCCTCATGGCCTCCATATGGGAAACCCTTAGACCCGCAGCCACGCATCTCCCAACCACGCAGTCTCCATCGGCCCCTCTGGTGCTTCGGACAACCCTCAGAGTGAGATAAACCTGTCTGACCAAGATGAGGTCATCCCCATCCTTGGCCGGCCCATGTACCCGAAAGACAGAGGCGCACACCAGGCCACCACCCGTTCTTCAACTCTGCTCCGGGAACGCTCCAATGCGCCGGCGTGCCGGGGTGGGCCGCGTCTTTTCCGAGCCATTTCTTGGCGGCAGCAACATGCCCTGGGCGAGAAAGGGCCCTGGGCCATGGAGAGCACGGCGGTCCGCAGGGCTGTCCTACGCCGGCCAATTCTCACGAGCGTTCTGCCCAAACCAATCCTGGTTTGGGCAGAACGCTCGTGAGAATTGGCCGGAAAAAGCCCGGCGAAGTCATTCGGGCGCCGCACGTCTGCTGGGCCGCCCCCCCCCCTCGGGGGGCCTGAAGGGCACTGTGAGTGCCCGCACCCGATCGCCGCCAAGAGGCACTCCACAAGATGGAATGCAGCGAGGACAACGCCCGTGGATCCTCGACTGGCAGGGGTCCCATCCCTGCGCTCTACCACGGGGCCAGGCCCATCACGAAGTCCGGTCTGGGACACTCGCCTGCTTCCCCAACCTGCTTCCGGGGTCCTGTCCCTCATGGCCTCCATATGGGAAACCCTTAGACCCGCAGCCACGCATCTCCCAACCACGCAGTCTCCATCGGCCCCTCTGGTGCTTCGGACAACCCTCAGAGTGAGATAAACCTGTCTGACCAAGATGAGGTCATCCCCATCCTTGGCCGGCCCATGTACCCGAAAGACAGAGGCGCACACCAGGCCACCACCCGTTTCTTCAACTCTGCTCCGGGAACGCTCCAATGCGGCCGGCGTGCCGGGGTGGGCCGCGTCTTTTCCGAGCCATTTCTTGGCGGCAGCAACATGCCCTGGGCGAGAAAGGGCCCTGGGCCATGGAGAGCACGGCGGTCCGCAGGGCTGTCCTACGCCGGCCAATTCTCACGAGCGTTCTGCCCAAACCAATCCTGGTTTGGGCAGAACGCTCGTGAGAATTGGCCGGAAAAAAAAAAGCCCGGCGAAGTCATTCGGGCGCCGCACGTCTGCTGGGCCGCCCCCCCCCCACCTCGGGGCCCTGAAGGGCACTGTGAGTGCCCGCACCCGATCGCCGCCAAGAGGCACTCCACAAGATGGAATGCAGCGAGGACAACGCCCGTGGATCCTCGACTGGCAGGGGTCCCATCCCTGCGCTCTACCACGGGGCCAGGCCCATCACGAAGTCCGGTCTGGGACACTCGCCTGCTTCCCCAACCTGCTTCCGGGGTCCTGTCCCTCATGGCCTCCATATGGGAAACCCTTAGACCCGCAGCCACGCATCTCCCAACCACGCAGTCTCCATCGGCCCCTCTGGTGCTTCGGACAACCCTCAGAGTGAGATAAACCTGTCTGACCAAGATGAGGTCATCCCCATCCTTGGCCGGCCCATGTACCCGAAAGACAGAGGCGCACACCAGGCCACCACCCGTTCTTCAACTCTGCTCCGGGAACGCTCCAATGCGCCGGCGTGCCGGGGTGGGCCGCGTCTTTTCCGAGCCATTTCTTGGCGGCAGCAACATGCCCTGGGCGAGAAAGGGCCCTGGGCCATGGAGAGCACGGCGGTCCGCAG
Organism: Mustela putorius furo; assembly: GCF_011764305.1. Taxonomy (NCBI): domain Eukaryota; kingdom Metazoa; phylum Chordata; class Mammalia; order Carnivora; family Mustelidae; genus Mustela; species Mustela putorius. Next base: position 79,118 of record NW_025422170.1, on the reverse strand, counting down.
GGCTGTCCTACGCCGGCCAATTCTCACGAGCGTTCTGCCCAAACCAATCCTGGTTTGGGCAGAACGCTCGTGAGAATTGGCCGGAAAAAAGCCCGGCGAAGTCATTCGGGCGCCGCACGTCTGCTGGGCCGCCCCCACCTCGGGGCCCTGAAGGGCACTGTGAGTGCCCGCACCCGATCGCCGCCAAGAGGCACTCCACAAGATGGAATGCAGCGAGGACAACGCCCGTGGATCCTCGACTGGCAGGGGTCCCATCCCTGCGCTCTACCACGGGGCCAGGCCCATCACGAAGTCCGGTCTGGGACACTCGCCTGCTTCCCCAACCTGCTTCCGGGGTCCTGTCCCTCATGGCCTCCATATGGGAAACCCTTAGACCCGCAGCCACGCATCTCCCAACCACGCAGTCTCCATCGGCCCCTCTGGTGCTTCGGACAACCCTCAGAGTGAGATAAACCTGTCTGACCAAGATGAGGTCATCCCCATCCTTGGCCGGCCCATGTACCCGAAAGACAGAGGCGCACACCAGGCCACCACCCGTTCTTCAACTCTGCTCCGGGAACGCTCCAATGCGCCGGCGTGCCGGGGTGGGCCGCGTCTTTTCCGAGCCATTTCTTGGCGGCAGCAACATGCCCTGGGCGAGAAAGGGCCCTGGGCCATGGAGAGCACGGCGGTCCGCAGGGCTGTCCTACGCCGGCCAATTCTCACGAGCGTTCTGCCCAAACCAATCCTGGTTTGGGCAGAACGCTCGTGAGAATTGGCCGGAAAAAGCCCGGCGAAGTCATTCGGGCGCCGCACGTCTGCTGGGCCGCCCCCCCCACCTCGGGGCCCTGAAGGGCACTGTGAGTGCCCGCACCCGATCGCCGCCAAGAGGCACTCCACAAGATGGAATGCAGCGAGGACAAACGCCCGTGGATCCTCGACTGGCAGGGGTCCCATCCCTGCGCTCTACCACGGGGCCAGGCCCATCACGAAGTCCGGTCTGGGACACTCGCCTGCTTCCCCAACCTGCTTCCGGGGTCCTGTCCCTCATGGCCTCCATATGGGAAACCCTTAGACCCGCAGCCACGCATCTCCCAACCACGCAGTCTCCATCGGCCCCTCTGGTGCTTCGGACAACCCTCAGAGTGAGATAAACCTGTCTGACCAAGATGAGGTCATCCCCATCCTTGGCCGGCCCATGTACCCGAAAGACAGAGGCGCACACCAGGCCACCACCCGTTTCTTCAACTCTGCTCCGGGAACGCTCCAATGCGCCGGCGTGCCGGGGTGGGCCGCGTCTTTTCCGAGAGCCATTTCTTGGCGGCAGCAACATGCCCTGGGCGAGAAAGGGCCCTGGGCCATGGAGAGCACGGCGGTCCGCAGGGCTGTCCTACGCCGGCCAATTCTCACGAGCGTTCTGCCCAAACCAATCCTGGTTTGGGCAGAACGCTCGTGAGAATTGGCCGGAAAAAGCCCGGCGAAGTCATTCGGGCGCCGCACGTCTGCTGGGCCGCCCCCCCCCTCGGGGCCCTGAAGGGCACTGTGAGTGCCCGCACCCGATCGCCGCCAAGAGGCACTCCACAAGATGGAATGCAGCGAGGACAACGCCCGTGGATCCTCGACTGGCAGGGGTCCCATCCCTGCGCTCTACCACGGGGCCAGGCCCATCACGAAGTCCGGTCTGGGACACTCGCCTGCTTCCCCAACCTGCTTCCTTCCGGGGTCCTGTGTCCTCATGGCCTCCATATGGGAAACCCTTAGACCCGCAGCCACGCATCTCCCAACCACGCAGTCTCCATCGGCCCCTCTGGTGCTTCGGACAACCCTCAGAGTGAGATAAACCTGTCTGACCAAGATGAGGTCATCCCCATCCTTGGCCGGCCCATGTACCCGAAAGACAGAGGCGCACACCAGGCCACCACCCGTTCTTCAACTCTGCTCCGGGAACGCTCCAATGCGCCGGCGTGCCGGGGTGGGCCGCGTCTTTTCCGAGCCATTTCTTGGCGGCAGCAACATGCCCTGGGCGAGAAAGGGCCCTGGGCCATGGAGAGCACGGCGGTCCGCAGGGCTGTCCTACGCCGGCCAATTCTCACGAGCGTTCTGCCCAAACCAATCCTGGTTTGGGCAGAACGCTCGTGAGAATTGGCCGGAAAAAGCCCGGCGAAGTCATTCGGGCGCCGCACGTCTGCTGGGCCGCCCCCACCTCGGGGCCCTGAAGGGCACTGTGAGTGCCCGCACCCGATCGCCGCCAAGAGGCACTCCACAAGATGGAATGCAGCGAGGACAACGCCCGTGGATCCTCGACTGGCAGGGGTCCCATCCCTGCGCTCTACCACGGGGCCAGGCCCATCACGAAGTCCGGTCTGGGACACTCGCCTGCTTCCCCAACCTGCTTCCGGGGGGTCCCTGTCCCTCATGGCCTCCATATGGGAAACCCTTAGACCCGCAGCCACGCATCTCCCAACCACGCAGTCTCCATCGGCCCCTCTGGTGCTTCGGACAACCCTCAGAGTGAGATAAACCTGTCTGACCAAGATGAGGTCATCCCCATCCTTGGCCGGCCCATGTACCCGAAAGACAGAGGCGCACACCAGGCCACCACCCGTTCTTCAACTCTGCTCCGGGAACGCTCCAATGCGCCGGCGTGCCGGGGTGGGCCGCGTCTTTTTTCCGAGCCATTTCTTGGCGGCAGCAACATGCCCTGGGCGAGAAAGGGCCCTGGGCCATGGAGAGCACGGCGGTCCGCAGGGCTGTCCTACGCCGGCCAATTCTCACGAGCGTTCTGCCCAAACCAATCCTGGTTTGGGCAGAACGCTCGTGAGAATTGGCCGGAAAAAGCCCGGCGAAGTCATTCGGGCGCCGCACGTCTGCTGGGCCGCCCCCACCTCGGGGGCCTGAAGGGCACTGTGAGTGCCCGCACCCGATCGCCGCCAAGAGGCACTCCACAAGATGGAATGCAGCGAGGACAACGCCCGTGGATCCTCGACTGGCAGGGGTCCCATCCCTGCGCTCTACCACGGGGCCAGGCCCATCACGAAGTCCGGTCTGGGACACTCGCCTGCTTCCCCAACCTGCTTCCGGGGTCCTGTCCCTCATGGCCTCCATATGGGAAACCCTTAGACCCGCAGCCACGCATCTCCCAACCACGCAGTCTCCATCGGCCCCTCTGGTGCTTCGGACAACCCTCAGAGTGAGATAAACCTGTCTGACCAAGATGAGGTCATCCCCATCCTTGGCCGGCCCATGTACCCGAAAGACAGAGGCGCACACCAGGCCACCACCCGTTCTTCAACTCTGCTCCGGGAACGCTCCAATGCGCCGGCGTGCCGGGGTGGGCCGCGTCTTTTCCGAGCCATTTCTTGGCGGCAGCAACATGCCCTGGGCGAGAAAGGGCCCTGGGCCATGGAGAGCACGGCGGTCCGCAGGGCTGTCCTACGCCGGCCAATTCTCACGAGCGTTCTGCCCAAACCAATCCTGGTTTGGGCAGAACGCTCGTGAGAATTGGCCGGAAAAAGCCCGGCGAAGTCATCATCGGGCGCCGCACGTCTGCTGGGCCGCCCCCACCTCGGGGCCCCTGAAGGGCACTGTGAGTGCCCGCACCCGATCGCCGCCAAGAGGCACTCCACAAGATGGAATGCAGCGAGGACAACGCCCGTGGATCCTCGACTGGCAGGGGTCCCATCCCTGCGCTCTACCACGGGGCCAGGCCCATCACGAAGTCCGGTCTGGGACACTCGCCTGCTTCCCCAACCTGCTTCCGGGGTCCTGTCCCTCATGGCCTCCATATGGGAAACCCTTAGACCCGCAGCCACGCATCTCCCAACCACGCAGTCTCCATCGGCCCCTCTGGTGCTTCGGACAACCCTCAGAGTGAGATAAACCTGTCTGACCAAGATGAGGTCATCCCCATCCTTGGCCGGCCCATGTACCCGAAAGACAGAGGCGCACACCAGGCCACCACCCGTTCTTCAACTCTGCTCCGGGAACGCTCCAATGCGCCGGCGTGCCGGGGTGGGCCGCGTCTTTTCCGAGCCATTTCTTGGCGGCAGCAACATGCCCTGGGCGAGAAAGGGCCCTGGGCCATGGAGAGCACGGCGGTCCGCAGGGCTGTCCTACGCCGGCCAATTCTCACGAGCGTTCTGCCCAAACCAATCCTGGTTTGGGCAGAACGCTCGTGAGAATTGGCCGGAAAAAGCCCGGCGAAGTCATTCGGGCGCCGCACGTCTGCTGGGCCGCCCCCACCTCGGGGCCCTGAAGGGCACTGTGAGTGCCCGCACCCGATCGCCGCCAAGAGGCACTCCACAAGATGGAATGCAGCGAGGACAACGCCCGTGGATCCTCGACTGGCAGGGGTCCCATCCCTGCGCTCTACCACGGGGCCAGGCCCATCACGAAGTCCGGTCTGGGACACTCGCCTGCTTCCCCAACCTGCTTCCGGGGTCCTGTCCCTCATGGCCTCCATATGGGAAACCCTTAGACCCGCAGCCACGCATCTCCCAACCACGCAGTCTCCATCGGCCCCTCTGGTGCTTCGGACAACCCTCAGAGTGAGATAAACCTGTCTGACCAAGATGAGGTCATCCCCATCCTTGGCCGGCCCATGTACCCGAAAGACAGAGGCGCACACCAGGCCACCACCCGTTCTTCAACTCTGCTCCGGGAACGCTCCAATGCGCCGGCGTGCCGGGGTGGGCCGCGTCTTTTCCGAGCCATTTCTTGGCGGCAGCAACATGCCCTGGGCGAGAAAGGGCCCTGGGCCATGGAGAGCACGGCGGTCCGCAGGGCTGTCCTACGCCGGCCAATTCTCACGAGCGTTCTGCCCAAACCAATCCTGGTTTGGGCAGAACGCTCGTGAGAATTGGCCGGAAAAAGCCCGGCGAAGTCATTCGGGCGCCGCACGTCTGCTGGGCCGCCCCCACCTCGGGGCCCTGAAGGGCACTGTGAGTGCCCGCACCCGATCGCCGCCAAGAGGCACTCCACAAGATGGAATGCAGCGAGGACAACGCCCGTGGATCCTCGACTGGCAGGGGTCCCATCCCTGCGCTCTACCACGGGGCCAGGCCCATCACGAAGTCCGGTCTGGGACACTCGCCTGCTTCCCCAACCTGCTTCCGGGGTCCTGTCCCTCATGGCCTCCATATGGGAAACCCTTAGACCCGCAGCCACGCATCTCCCAACCACGCAGTCTCCATCGGCCCCTCTGGTGCTTCGGACAACCCTCAGAGTGAGATAAACCTGTCTGACCAAGATGAGGTCATCCCCATCCTTGGCCGGCCCATGTACCCGAAAGACAGAGGCGCACACCAGGCCACCACCCGTTCTTCAACTCTGCTCCGGGAACGCTCCAATGCGCCGGCGTGCCGGGGTGGGCCGCGTCTTTTCCGAGCCATTTCTTGGCGGCAGCAACATGCCCTGGGCGAGAAAGGGCCCTGGGCCATGGAGAGCACGGCGGTCCGCAGGGCTGTCCTACGCCGGCCAATTCTCACGAGCGTTCTGCCCAAACCAATCCTGGTTTGGGCAGAACGCTCGTGAGAATTGGCCGGAAAAAGCCCGGCGAAGTCATTCGGGCGCCGCACGTCTGCTGGGCCGCCCCCACCTCGGGGCCCTGAAGGGCACTGTGAGTGCCCGCACCCGATCGCCGCCAAGAGGCACTCCACAAGATGGAATGCAGCGAGGACAACGCCCGTGGATCCTCGACTGGCAGGGGTCCCATCCCTGCGCTCTACCACGGGGCCAGGCCCATCACGAAGTCCGGTCTGGGACACTCGCCTGCTTCCCCAACCTGCTTCCGGGGTCCTGTCCCTCATGGCCTCCATATGGGAAACCCTTAGACCCGCAGCCACGCATCTCCCAACCACGCAGTCTCCATCGGCCCCTCTGGTGCTTCGGACAACCCTCAGAGTGAGATAAACCTGTCTGACCAAGATGAGGTCATCCCCATCCTTGGCCGGCCCATGTACCCGAAAGACAGAGGCGCACACCAGGGCCACCACCCGTTCTTCAACTCTGCTCCGGGAACGCTCCAATGCGCCGGCGTGCCGGGGTGGGCCGCGTCTTTTCCGAGCCATTTCTTGGCGGCAGCAACATGCCCTGGGCGAGAAAGGGCCCTGGGCCATGGAGAGCACGGCGGTCCGCAGGGCTGTCCTACGCCGGCCAATTCTCACGAGCGTTCTGCCCAAACCAATCCTGGTTTGGGCAGAACGCTCGTGAGAATTGGCCGGAAAAAAAGCCCGGCGAAGTCATTCGGGCGCCGCACGTCTGCTGCTGGGCCGCCCCCACCTCGGGGCCCTGAAGGGCACTGTGAGTGCCCGCACCCGATCGCCGCCAAGAGGCACTCCACAAGATGGAATGCAGCGAGGACAACGCCCGTGGATCCTCGACTGGCAGGGGTCCCATCCCTGCGCTCTACCACGGGGCCAGGCCCATCACGAAGTCCGGTCTGGGACACTCGCCTGCTTCCCCAACCTGCTTCCGGGGTCCTGTCCCTCATGGCCTCCATATGGGAAACCCTTAGACCCGCAGCCACGCATCATCTCCCAACCACGCAGTCTCCATCGGCCCCTCTGGTGCTTCGGACAACCCTCAGAGTGAGATAAACCTGTCTGACCAAGATGAGGTCATCCCCATCCTTGGCCGGCCCATGTACCCGAAAGACAGAGGCGCACACCAGGCCACCACCCGTTCTTCAACTCTGCTCCGGGAACGCTCCAATGCGCCGGCGTGCCGGGGTGGGCCGCGTCTTTTCCGAGCCATTTCTTGGCGGCAGCAACATGCCCTGGGCGAGAAAGGGCCCTGGGCCATGGAGAGCACGGCGGTCCGCAGGGCTGTCCTACGCCGGCCAATTCTCACGAGCGTTCTGCCCAAACCAATCCTGGTTTGGGCAGAACGCTCGTGAGAATTGGCCGGAAAAAGCCCGGCGAAGTCATTCGGGCGCCGCACGTCTGCTGGGCCGCCCCCACCTCGGGGCCCTGAAGGGCACTGTGAGTGCCCGCACCCGATCGCCGCCAAGAGGCACTCCACAAGATGGAATGCAAACGCGAGGACAACGCCCGTGGATCCTCGACTGGCAGGGGTCCCATCCCTGCGCTCTACCACGGGGCCAGGCCCATCACGAAGTCCGGTCTGGGACACTCGCCTGCTTCCCCAACCTGCTTCCGGGGTCCTGTCCCTCATGGCCTCCATATGGGAAACCCTTAGACCCGCAGCCACGCATCTCCCAACCACGCAGTCTCCATCGGCCCCTCTGGTGCTTCGGACAACCCTCAGAGTGAGATAAACCTGTCTGACCAAGATGAGGTCATCCCCATCCTTGGCCGGCCCATGTACCCGAAAGACAGAGGCGCACACCAGGCCACCACCCGTTCTTCAACTCTGCTCCGGGAACGCTCCAATGCGCCGGCGTGCCGGGGTGGGCCGCGTCTTTTCCGAGCCATTTCTTGGCGGCAGCAACATGCCCTGGGCGAGAAAGGGCCCTGGGCCATGGAGAGCACGGCGGTCCGCAGGGCTGTCCTACGCCGGCCAATTCTCACGAGCGTTCTGCCCAAACCAATCCTGGTTTGGGCAGAACGCTCGTGAGAATTGGCCGGAAAAAAGCCCGGCGAAGTCATTCGGGCGCCGCACGTCTGCTGGGCCGCCCCCACCTCGGGGCCCTGAAGGGCACTGTGAGTGCCCGCACCCGATCGCGCGCCAAGAGGCACTCCACAAGATGGAATGCAGCGAGGACAACGCCCGTGGATCCTCGACTGGCAGGGGTCCCATCCCTGCGCTCTACCACGGGGCCAGGCCCATCACGAAGTCCGGTCTGGGACACTCGCCTGCTTCCCCAACCTGCTTCCGGGGTCCTGTCCCTCATGGCCTCCATATGGGAAACCCTTAGACCCGCAGCCACGCATCTCCCAACCACGCAGTCTCCATCGGCCCCTCTGGTGCTTCGGACAACCCTCAGAGTGAGATAAACCTGTCTGACCAAGATGAGGTCATCCCCATCCTTGGCCGGCCCATGTACCCGAAAGACAGAGGCGCACACACCAGGCCACCACCCGTTCTTCAACTCTGCTCCGGGAACGCTCCAATGCGCCGGCGTGCCGGGGTGGGCCGCGTCTTTTCCGAGCCATTTCTTGGCGGCAGCAACATGCCCTGGGCGAGAAAGGGCCCTGGGCCATGGAGAGCACGGCGGTCCGCAGGGCTGTCCTACGCCGGCCAATTCTCACGAGCGTTCTGCCCCAACCAATCCTGGTTTGGGCAGAACGCTCGTGAGAATTGGCCGGAAAAAGCCCGGCGAAGTCATTCGGGCGCCGCACGTCTGCTGGGCCGCCCCCCCCACTCGGGGCCCTGAAGGGCACTGTGAGTGCCCGCACCCGATCGCCGCCAAGAGGCACTCCACAAGATGGAATGCAGCGAGGACAACGCCCGTGGATCCTCGACTGGCAGGGGTCCCATCCCTGCGCTCTACCACGGGGCCAGGCCCATCACGAAGTCCGGTCTGGGACACTCGCCTGCTTCCCCAACCTGCTTCCGGGGTCCTGTCCCTCATGGCCTCCATATGGGAAACCCTTAGACCCGCAGCCACGCATCTCCCAACCACGCAGTCTCCATCGGCCCCTCTGGTGCTTCGGACAACCCTCAGAGTGAGATAAACCTGTCTGACCAAGATGAGGTCATCCCCATCCTTGGCCGGCCCATGTACCCGAAAGACAGAGGCGCACACCACACCAGGCCACCACCCGTTCTTCAACTCTGCTCCGGGAACGCTCCAATGCGCCGGCGTGCCGGGGTGGGCCGCGTCTTTTCCGAGCCATTTCTTGGCGGCAGCAACATGCCCTGGGCGAGAAAGGGCCCTGGGCCATGGAGAGCACGGCGGTCCGCAGGGCTGTCCTACGCCGGCCAATTCTCACGAGCGTTCTGCCCAAACCAATCCTGGTTTGGGCAGAACGCTCGTGAGAATTGGCCGGAAAAAGCCCGGCGAAGTCATTCGGGCGCCGCACGTCTGCTGGGCCGCCCCCACCTCGGGGCCCTGAAGGGCACTGTGAGTGCCCGCACCCGATCGCCGCCAAGAGGCACTCCACAAGATGGAATGCAGCGAGGACAACGCCCGTGGATCCTCGACTGGCAGGGGTCCCATCCCTGCGCTCTACCACGGGGCCAGGCCCATCACGAAGTCCGGTCTGGGACACTCGCCTGCTTCCCCAACCTGCTTCCGGGGTCCTGTCCCTCATGGCCTCCATATGGGAAACCCTTAGACCCGCAGCCACGCATCTCCCAACCACGCAGTCTCCATCGGCCCCTCTGGTGCTTCGGACAACCCTCAGAGTGAGATAAACCTGTCTGACCAAGATGAGGTCATCCCCATCCTTGGCCGGCCCATGTACCCGAAAGACAGAGGCGCACACCAGGCCACCACCCGTTCTTCAACTCTGCTCCGGGAACGCTCCAATGCGCCGGCGTGCCGGGGTGGGCCGCGTCTTTTCCGAGCCATTTCTTGGCGGCAGCAACATGCCCTGGGCGAGAAAGGGCCCTGGGCCATGGAGAGCACGGCGGTCCGCAGGGCTGTCCTACGCCGGCCAATTCTCACGAGCGTTCTGCCCAAACCAATCCTGGTTTGGGCAGAACGCTCGTGAGAATTGGCCGGAAAAAGCCCGGCGAAGTCATTCGGGCGCCGCACGTCCTGCTGGGCCGCCCCCACCTCGGGGCCCTGAAGGGCACTGTGAGTGCCCGCACCCGATCGCCGCCAAGAGGCACTCCACAAGATGGAATGCAGCGAGGACAACGCCCGTGGATCCTCGACTGGCAGGGGTCCCATCCCTGCGCTCTACCACGGGGCCAGGCCCATCACGAAGTCCGGTCTGGGACACTCGCCTGCTTCCCCAACCTGCTTCCGGGGTCCTGTCCCTCATGGCCTCCATATGGGAAACCCTTAGACCCGCAGCCACGCATCTCCCAACCACGCAGTCTCCATCGGCCCCTCTGGTGCTTCGGACAACCCTCAGAGTGAGATAAACCTGTCTGACCAAGATGAGGTCATCCCCATCCTTGGCCGGCCCATCTACCCGAAAGACAGAGGCGCACACCAGGCCACCACCCCCGTTCTTCAACTCTGCTCCGGGAACGCTCCAATGCGCCGGCGTGCCGGGGTGGGCCGCGTCTTTTCCGAGCCATTTCTTGGCGGCAGCAAACATGCCCTGGGCGAGAAAGGGCCCTGGGCCATGGAGAGCACGGCGGTCCGCAGGGCTGTCCTACGCCGGCCAATTCTCACGAGCGTTCTGCCCAAACCAATCCTGGTTTGGGCAGAACGCTCGTGAGAATTGGCCGGAAAAAGCCCGGCGAAGTCATTCGGGCGCCGCACGTCTGCTGGGCCGCCCCCACCTCGGGGCCCTGAAGGGCACTGTGAGTGCCCGCACCCGATCGCCGCCAAGAGGCACTCCACAAGATGGAATGCAGCGAGGACAACGCCCGTGGATCCTCGACTGGCAGGGGTCCCATCCCTGCGCTCTACCACGGGGCCAGGCCCATCACGAAGTCCGGTCTGGGACACTCGCCTGCTTCCCCAACCTGCTTCCGGGGTCCTGTCCCTCATGGCCTCCATATGGGAAACCCTTAGACCCGCAGCCACGCATCTCCCAACCACGCAGTCTCCATCGGCCCCTCTGGTGCTTCGGACAACCCTCAGAGTGAGATAAACCTGTCTGACCAAGATGAGGTCATCCCCATCCTTGGCCGGCCCATGTACCCGAAAGACAGAGGCGCACACCAGGCCACCACCCGTTCTTCAACTCTGCTCCGGGAACGCTCCAATGCGCCGGCGTGCCGGGGTGGGCCGCGTCTTTTCCGAGCCATTTCTTGGCGGCAGCAACATGCCCTGGGCGAGAAAGGGCCCTGGGCCATGGAGAGCACGGCGGTCCGCAGGGCTGTCCTACGCCGGCCAATTCTCACGAGCGTTCTGCCCAAACCAATCCTGGTTTGGGCAGAACGCTCGTGAGAATTGGCCGGAAAAAGCCCGGCGAAGTCATTCGGGCGCGCCGCACGTCTGCTGGGCCGCCCCCACCTCGGGGCCCTGAAGGGCACTGTGAGTGCCCGCACCCGATCGCCGCCAAGAGGCACTCCACAAGATGGAATGCAGCGAGGACAACGCCCGTGGATCCTCGACTGGCAGGGGTCCCATCCCTGCGCTCTACCACGGGGCCAGGCCCATCACGAAGTCCGGTCTGGGACACTCGCCTGCTTCCCCAACCTGCTTCCGGGGTCCTGTCCCTCATGGCCTCCATATGGGAAACCCTTAGACCCGCAGCCACGCATCTCCCAACCACGCAGTCTCCATCGGCCCCTCTGGTGCTTCGGACAACCCTCAGAGTGAGATAAACCTGTCTGACCAAGATGAGGTCATCCCCATCCTTGGCCGGCCCATGTACCCGAAAGACAGAGGCGCACACCAGGCCACCACCCGTTCTTCAACTCTGCTCCGGGAACGCTCCAATGCGCCGGCGTGCCGGGGTGGGCCGCGTCTTTTCCGAGCCATTTCTTGGCGGCAGCAACATGCCCTGGGCGAGAAAGGGCCCTGGGCCATGGAGAGCACGGCGGTCCGCAGGGCTGTCCTACGCCGGCCAATTCTCACGAGCGTTCTGCCCAAAACCAATTGGTTTGGGCAGAACGCTCGTGAGAATTGGCCGGAAAAAGCCCGGCGAAGTCATTCGGGCGCCGCACGTCTGCTGGGCCGCCCCCACCTCGGGGGGCCTGAAGGGCACTGTGAGTGCCCGCACCCGATCGCCGCCAAGAGGCACTCCACAAGATGGAATGCAGCGAGGACAACGCCCGTGGATCCTCGACTGGCAGGGGTCCCATCCCTGCGCTCTACCACGGGGCCAGGCCCATCACGAAGTCCGGTCTGGGACACTCGCCTGCTTCCCCAACCTGCTTCCGGGGTCCTGTCCCTCATGGCCTCCATATGGGAAACCCTTAGACCCGCAGCCACGCATCTCCCCAACCACGCAGTCTCCATCGGCCCCTCTGGTGCTTCGGACAACCCTCAGAGTGAGATAAACCTGTCTGACCAAGATGAGGTCATCCCCATCCTTGGCCGGCCCATCTACCCGAAAGACAGAGGCGCACACCAGGCCACCACCCCCGTTCTTCAACTCTGCTCCGGGAACGCTCCAATGCGCCGGCGTGTGCCGGGGTGGGGGCCGCGTCTTTTTTTCCGAGCCATTTCTTGGCGGCAGCAACATGCCCTGGGCGAGAAAGGGCCCTGGGCCATGGAGAGCACGGCGGTCCGCAGGGCTGTCCTACGCCGGCCAATTCTCACGAGCGTTCTGCCCAAACCAATCCTGGTTTGGGCAGAACGCTCGTGAGAATTGGCCGGAAAAAGCCCGGCGAAGTCATTCGGGCGCCGCACGTCTGCTGGGCCGCCCCCACCTCGGGGCCCTGAAGGGCACTGTGAGTGCCCGCACCCGATCGCCGCCAAGAGGCACTCCACAAGATGGAATGCAGCGAGGACAACGCCCGTGGATCCTCGACTGGCAGGGGTCCCATCCCTGCGCTCTACCACGGGGCCAGGCCCATCACGAAGTCCGGTCTGGGACACTCGCCTGCTTCCCCAACCTGCTTCCGGGGTCCTGTCCCTCATGGCCTCCATATGGGAAACCCTTAGACCCGCAGCCACGCATCTCCCAACCAGGCAGTCTCCATCGGCCCCTCTGGTGCTTCGGACAACCCTCAGAGTGAGATAAACCTGTCTGACCAAGATGAGGTCATCCCCATCCTTGGCCGGCCCATGTACCCGAAAGACAGAGGCGCACACCAGGCCACCACCCGTTCTTCAACTCTGCTCCGGGAACGCTCCAATGCGCCGGCGTGCCGGGGTGGGCCGCGTCTTTTTCCGAGCCATTTCTTGGCGGCAGCAAACATGCCCTGGGCGAGAAAGGGCCCTGGGCCATGGAGAGCACGGCGGTCCGCAGGGCTGTCCTACGCCGGCCAATTCTCACGAGCGTTCTGCCCAAACCAATCCTGGTTTGGGCAGAACGCTCGTGAGAATTGGCCGGAAAAAGCCCGGCGAAGTCATTCGGGCGCCGCACGTCTGCTGGGCCGCCCCCACCTCGGGGCCCTGAAGGGCACTGTGAGTGCCCGCACCCGATCGCCGCCAAGAGGCACTCCACAAGATGGAATGCAGCGAGGACAACGCCCGTGGATCCTCGACTGGCAGGGGTCCCATCCCTGCGCTCTACCACGGGGCCAGGCCCATCACGAAGTCCGGTCTGGGACACTCGCCTGCTTCCCCAACCTGCTTCCGGGGTCCTGTCCCTCATGGCCTCCATATGGGAAACCCTTAGACCCGCAGCCACGCATCTCCCAACCACGCAGTCTCCATCGGCCCCGCTGGTGCTTCGGACAACCATCAGAGTGAGATAAACCTGTATGACCAAGATGAGGTCATCCCCATCCTTGGCCGTCCCATGTACCCGAAAGAAAGAGGCGCACACCAGGCCACCACCCGTTCTTCAACTCTGCTCCGGGAAAGCTCCAATGCGCCGGCGTGCCGGGTGTGGGCCGCGTCTTTTCCGAGCCATTTCTTGGCGGCAGCAACATGCCCTGGGCGAGAAAGGGCCCTGGGCCATGGAGAGCACGGCGGTCCGCAGGGCTGTCCTACGCCGGCCAATTCTCACGCTCGTGAGAATTGGCCGGAAAAAGCCCGGCGAAGTCATTCGGGCGCCGCACGTGTGCTGGGCCGCCCCCACCTCGGGGCCCTGAAGGGCACTGTGAGTGCCCGCACCCGATCGCCGCCAAGAGGCACTTCACAAGATGGAATGCAGCGAGGACAACGCCCGTGGATCCTCGACTTGCCGGGGTCCCATCCCTGCGCTCTACCATGGGGCCCGGCCCATCATGAAGTCCGGTCTGGGACACTCGCCTGCTTCCCCAACCTGCTTCCGGGGTCCTGTCCCTCATGGCCTCCATATGGGAAACCCTTAGACCCGCAGCCACGCATCTCCCAACCACGCAGTCTCCATCGGCCCCTCTGGTGCTTCGGACAACCCTCAGAGTGAGATAAACCTGTATGACCAAGATGAGGTCATCCCCATCCTTGGCCGGCCCATCTACCCGCAAGACAGAGGCGCACACCAGGCCACCACCCGTTCTTCAACTCTGCTCCGGGAACGCTCCAATGCGCCGGCGTGCCGGGGTGGGCCGCGTCTTTTCCGAGCCATTTCTTGGCGGCAGCAACATGCCCTGGGCGAGAAAGGGCCCTGGGCCATGGAGAGCACGGCGGTCCGCAGGGCTGTCCTACGCCGGCCAATTCTCACGAGCGTTCTGCCCAAACCAATCCTGGTTTGGGCAGAACGCTCGTGAGAATTGGCCGGAAAAAAAAGCCGGCGAAGTCATTCGGGCGCCGCACGTCTGCTGGGCCGCCCCCCCCCCACCTCGGGGCCCTGAAGGGCACTGTGAGTGCCCGCACCCGATCGCCGCCAAGAGGCACTCCACAAGATGGAATGCAGCGAGGACAACGCCCGTGGATCCTCGACTGGCAGGGGTCCCATCCCTGCGCTCTACCACGGGGCCCGGGCCATCACGAAGTCCGGTCTGGGACACTCGCCTGCTTCCCCAACCTGCTTCCGGGGTCCTGTCCCTCATGGCCTCCATATGGGAAACCCTTAGACCCGCAGCCACGCATCTCCCAACCACGCAGTCTCCATCGGCCCCGCTGGTGCTTCGGACAACCCTCAGAGTGAGATAAACCTGTATGACCAAGATGAGGTCATCCCCATCCTTGGCCGGCCCATCTACCCGAAAGACAGAGGCGCACACCAGGCCACCACCCGTTCTTCAACTCTGCTCCGGGAACGCTCCAATGCGCCGGCGTGCCGGGGTGGGCCGCGTCTTTTCCGAGCCATTTCTTGGCGGCAGCAACATGCCCTGTGGCGAGAAAAGGGCCCTGGGCCATGGAGAGCACGGCGGTCCGCAGGGCTGTCCTACGCCGGCCAATTCTCACGAGCGTTCTGCCCAAACCAATCCTGGTTTGGGCAGAACGCTCGTGAGAATTGGCCGGAAAAAGCCCGGCGAAGTCATTCGGGCTTCGCACGTCTGCTGGGCCGCCCCCACCTCGGGGCCCTGAAGGGCACTGTGAGTGCCCGCACCCGATCGCCGCCAAGAGGCACTCCACAAGATGGAATGCAGCGAGGACAACGCCCGTGGATCCTCGACTGGCAGGGGTCCCATCCCTGCGCTCTACCACGGGGCCCGGGCCATCACGAAGTCCGGTCTGGGACACTCGCCTGCTTCCCCAACCTGCTTCCGGGGTCCTGTCCCTCATGGCCTCCATATGGGAAACCCTTAGACCCGCAGCCACGCATCTCCCAACCACGCAGTCTCCATCGGCCCCGCTGGTGCTTCGGACAACCCTCAGAGTGAGATAAACCTGTATGACCAAGATGAGGTCATCCCCATCCTTGGCCGGCCCATGTACCCGAAAGACAGAGGCGCACACCAGGCCACCACCCGTTCTTCAACTCTGCTCCTGGAACGCTCCAATGCGCCGGCGTGCCGGGGTGGGCCGCGTCTTTTCCGAGCCATTTCTTGGCGGCAGCAACATGCCCTGGGCGAGAAAGGGCCCTGGGCCATGGAGAGCACGGCGGTCCGCAGGGCTGTCCTACGCCGGCCAATTCTCACGAGCGTTCTGCCCAAACCAATCCTGGTTTGGGCAGAACGCTCGTGAGAATTGGCCGGAAAAAGCCCGGCGAAGTCATTCGGGCGCTGCACGTCTGCTGGGCCGCCCCCACCTCGGGGCCCTGAAGGGCATTGTGAGTGCCCGCACCCGATCGCCGCCAAGAGGCACTCCACAAGATGGAATGCAGCGAGGACAACGCCCGTGGATCCTCGACTGGCAGGGGTCCCATCCCTGCGCTCTACCACGGGGCCAGGCCCATCACGAAGTCCGGTCTGGAACACTCGCCTGCTTCCCCAACCTGCTTCCGGGGTCCTGTCCCTCATGGCCTCCATATGGGAAACCCTTAGACCCGCAGCCACGCATCTCCCAACCACGCAGTCTCCATCGGCCCCGCTGGTGCTTCGGACAACCCTCAGAGTGAGATAAACCTGTATGACCAAGATGAGGTCATCCCCATCCTTGGCCGGCCCATCTACCCGAAAGACAGAGGCGCACACCAGGCCACCACCCGTTCTTCAACTCTGCTCCGAGAACGCTCCAATGCGCCGGCGTGCCTGGTGTCGGCCGCGTCTTTTCCGAGCCATTTCTTGGCGGCAGCAACATGCCCTGGGCGAGAAAGGGCCCTGGGCCATGGAGAGCACGGCGGTCCGCAGGGCTGTCCTACGCCGGCCAATTCTCACGAGCGTTCTGCCCAAACCAATCCTGGTTTGGGCAGAATGCTCGTGAGAATTGGCCGGAAAAAGCCCGGCGAAGTCATTCGGGCTTCGCACGTCTGCTGGGCCGCCCCCACCTCGGGGCCCTGAAGGGCACTGTGAGTGCCCGCACCCGATCGCCGCCAAGAGGCATTCCACAAGATGGAATGCAGCGAGGACAACGCCCGTGGATCCTCGACTGGCAGGGGTCCCATCCCTGCGCTCTACCACGGGGCCCGGGCCATCACGAAGTCCGGTCTGGGACACTCGCCTGCTTCCCCAACCTGCTTCCGGGGTCCTGTCCCTCATGGCCTCCATATGGGAAACCTATAGACCCGCTGCCACGCATCTCCCAACCACGCAGTCTCCATCGGCCCCGCTGGTGCTTCGGACAACCCTCAGAGTGAGATAAACCTGTATGACCAAGATGAGGTCATCCCCATCCTTGGCCGGCCCATGTACCCGAAAGACAGAGGCGCACACCAGGCCACCACCCGTTCTTCAACTCTGCTCCGGGAACGCTCCAATGCGCCGGCGTGCCGGGGTGGGCCGCGTCTTTTCCGAGCCATTTCTTGGCGGCAGCAACATGCCCTGGGCGAGAAAGGGCCCTGGGCCATGGAGAGCACGGCGGTCCGCAGGGCTGTCCTACGCCGGCCAATTCTCACAAGCGTTCTGCCCAAACCAATCCTGGTTTGGGCAGAACGCTCGTGAGAATTGGCCGGAAAAAGCCCGGTGAAGTCATTCGGGCGCTGCACGTCTGCTGGGCCGCCCCCACCTCGGGGCCCTGAAGGGCATTGTGAGTGCCCGCACCCGATCGCCGCCAAGAGGCACTCCACAAGATGGAATGCAGCGAGGACAACGCCCGTGGATCCTCGACTGGCAGGGGTCCCATCCCTGCGCTCTACCACGGGGCCCGGCCCATCACGAAGTCCGGTCTGGGACACTCGCCTGCTTCCCCAACCTGCTTCCGGGGTCCTGTCCCTCATGGCCTCCATATAGGAAACCCTTAGACCCGCAGCCACGCATCTCCCAACCACGCAGTCTCCATCGGCCCCTCTGGTGCTTCGGACCACCCTCAGAATGAGATAAACCTGTATGACCAAGATGAGGTCATCCCCATCCTTGGCCGGCCCATGTACCCGAAAGACAGAGGCGCACACCAGGCCACCACCCGTTCTTCAACTCTGCTCCGGGAACGCTCCAATGCGCCGGCGTGCCGGGGTGGGCCGCGTCTTTTCCGAGCCATTTCTTGGCGGCAGCAACATACCCTGGGCGAGAAAGGGCCCTGGGCCATGGAGAGCACGGCGGTCCGCAGGGCTGTCCTACGCCGGCCAATTCTCACGAGCGTTCTGCCCAAACCAATCCTGGTTTGGGCAGAACGCTCGTGAGAATTGGCCGGAAAAAGCCCGGCGAAGTCATTCTGGCGCCGCACGTCTAGTGGGCCGACCCCCCCAGGGCCTTGAAGGGCCTTGTGAGTGCCCGCGTCCGAACGCCGCCAGGAGGCACTCCACAAGAAGGAATGTAGCGAGGACAATGCCTGTGGATCCTCGACTTGCAGGGGTCCCATCCCTGCGTTCTACCATGGGGCCAGGCCCATCACGAAGTCCGGTCTGGAACACTCGCCTGCTTCCCCAACCTTCTGCTTCCGCGGTCGTGTCCATCGTGGCCTCCATATCGGAAACCCTTAGACCTGCAGCCACGCATCTCCCAAAAACGCAGTCTCCATCGGCGCCTCCTGGTGCTTCGGACAACCATCAGAGTGAGATAAACCTGTATGACCAAGATGAGGTCATCCCCATCCTTGGCCGCTCCATCAACCCGAAAGACAGAGGCGCACAACAGTCCACCATCCGTCCTTCATCTCTGCTCCTGGAACGCTCCAATGCGCCAGCGTGCCCGGGTGGGCCACGTCTTTTCCGTGCCATTTCTTGGTGGCAGCAACATGCCCTGGGCGAGAAAGGGCCCTGGGCCATGGAGAGCAGGGCGGTCCGCAGGGCTGCCCTACGCCGGCCAATTCTCACGAGCGTTCTGCCCAAAACGATCCCGGTTTGGGCAGAATGCTCGTGAGAATTGGCAGGAAAACGCCAGGCGAAGTCTCTTCGGGTGCTGCACATCTGCAGCCCCCCCCCCGGGCCTGGCCGGGCATTGCGAGTACCCGTTCTCGCACCACGCCAAGAGGCACTCCGTGAGATGGACTGCGGTGAGGCCAATGCCTGCTGATCCTCCGCCTGCGGGGGTCCCATCCCTGGCGCTATACAATGGGTCTGGGCCCATCACGAAACCCGGGCTTGAACACTCGCTCGCATCCCCAGCCTTCTGCTTCCAGGGTCCTGTTCCTCGTGGCCTCCATATCAGGAACCGTGAGTCTTGCCGCCACGCATCTCCCAACCATGCAGGCGCCAACGGCGCCTCCAGACGCTTCGGACAACCCTCGGAGTGAGAGAAACCTGTGTGCCCAAAATGAGGTCATCCCCATCTTTGGGCGCCCCATCATCCCGAAAGAGGCGGCGCATGCCCCGTCGCCATCAGTCCTTCAAATCTGCTCCCGGAACGCACCACTGCGCCGGCGCCCCCGTGTGGGCCGCATCTACCCCGTGCGATTTCTGGGCAGCCGCAACATGCCCTGGGCGAGAAAGGGCCCTGGGCCCTGGAGAGCAGGGCGGTCTGCAGGGCTGCCCAAGGCCGGCCAATTCTCACAAGCGTTCTGCCCAAACCGATCTCGGTTTGGGCAGAACGCTTGTGAGAATTGGCCGGAAAACGCCCGGTGAAGTCACCTCAGGCGCCGCACGTCTGCTGGGCCGCCCCCCCGGGGCCTGGCTGGGCATTGTGATTGCCCGCTCCCACACCCCACCAAGAGGAACTCAGTGAGACAGACTGTGGTGAGGACAATGCCTATGGGTCCTTGGCCTGCGGGTGTCCCGTCCCTGGCGCTATACAATGGGTCCGAGCCCATCTCAAAGCCCGGGCTCAAACGCTGGCTCGCATCCCCAGCCTTCTGCTTCCGGGGTCCTGTTCCTCCTGGCCTCCATATCGGGAATCCTGAGTCTTGCCGCCACGCCACTCCCACCACGCAGGCACAAACGGCGCCTCCCGAAACTTCGGACAACCCTCGGAGTGAGAGAAACCTGCGTGCCCAATATGAGGTTATCCCCATCCTTGGGTGCCCCATCTTCCCGAAAGACGGAGGCGCACGCCCGGCCGCCATCTGTCCCTCAAATCTGCTCCTGGAACTCTTCACTGTGCCGGCGCCCCCGGGTGGGTCACGTCTTTTCCGTGCGATTTCCGGGCAGCCGCAACATGCCGGGGCGACAAAGTGCCCTGGGCGATGGAGAGCAGGGCGGTCCGCAGGGCTGCCCAATGCCGTCCAATTCTCAGGAGCGCTCTGCCCAAACCGATCTCGATTTGGTAGAATGCTCATGAGAATTGGCCAGAAAATGCCCGGCGAAGACTCCTCGGGCGCCGCATTTCTGCAGGGCCATCCCCCCGGGGCCTGTCCAGGCTTTGTGATTGCCCGCACCCAAACTCCGCCAATAGGCACTGCGCCAGACCAACTGCGGCGAGACCAACGCCTGCGGATCCTCGGCCTGCGGGGGTCCCATCCCTGGCGCTATACCATGGGGCGGAGCCCATCACAAAGACCGGGATCGATCGCTCACTCGCTTCCCCAGCCTTCTGCTTCCGGGGTCCTGTCCCTCGTCACCCAAAATCGGGAAGCCTGAGTCCCGCACCCACGCATCTCCCAGCCACGCAGGCGCCAATGATGCCTTCCGGATCTTCGGAAAACCCTCGGAGTGAGATAAACGTGTGGCCCAAAATGAAGTCATCCCCATCATTGGGCGCCCCATCTTCCCGAAAGACGAAGGCGCACACATGGCCGCCATCTGTCCCTCAAATCTGCTCCCGGAACGCTCCACTGCGCCGGGGCTCCGTGCGAGCCGCGTCTTTTCCGTTTGATTTCCGGGCTGCCGCAACATGCCGGGGCAACAAAGGGCCCTGGGCGATGGAGAGCAGGGTGGTCCACAGGGCTGCCCAGTGCCGTCCAATTCTCACGAGCGTTCTGCCCAAACCGATCTCGATTTGGGTAGAATGCTCGTGAGAATTGGCCAGAAAATGCCCAGCAAAGTCATCTCGGGAGCCGCACGTCTGCAGGGCCGCCCCCCCAGGACATGGCTGGGCATTGTGAGTGCCGCTCCGGCAACATGCCAAGAGGCACTCTGAGACGGACTGTGGCTAGGACAACGCCTGGGGATCCTCGGCCTCTGGGGTCCCGTCCCTGGCACTATACCATGGGTCCGGTCCCATCACGAAGCCCGGGCTTGAACGCTCGCTCGCATCCCCAGCCTTCTGCTTCCCGGGTCCTGTTCCTCGTGGCCTCCATATCTGGAACCCTGAGTCTTGCCTCCACGCAACTCCCGAACACGCAGGCACAAACGGCGCCTCCCGGCGCTTCAGACAACCCTCAGAATGAGATAAACCTGCGTGCCCAATATGAGGTTATCCCCATCCTTGGGCGCCCCATCTTCCCGAAAGAAGGAGGCCCACGCCCGGCCGCCATCCGTCCTTCAACTCTGCTCCCGGAACACTCCACTGTGCCATCGCTCGTGGGTGGGCTGCATATTTTCCGTGCCATTTCTGGGCGGCCGCAACATGCCCTGGGCGAGAAAGGGCCCTGGGTCTTGGAGAGCAGTTCACTACACAGGGCTGCCCAACACCGGGATCAGTTTAGGCAGAATGCTCCTGAGAATTGGCTGAAACATGCCAGCGAACTGGCTTCAGGTGTAGCACGTCTGCAGGGCCGCCCCCTGGTCCTGGCCTGGCATGGCAAGCTGTCCTGTCTGAAACATGCCAGAAAGCCATCCGGTAGTCAGTCTGTGGTGAAGCTATCGCCTCCTACTCCTCATCCTCCGAGCATCCCATCCCTGATACTGTCCGTTGGGGCTCGGCCTGAGCAGAGGCCTGGACAAGAACCCTGGCCTGCTTCCTCAGTCTTCCATTTCCAGGGACCTGTCCTTTGGTGCCTCCAACTGGGGAACCCTGAGTCTCCTGCCACGCCTCCCTATCCCACCCCAGTGCACACGGTGCCTTTCCGCTCTTCGGACAAGCCTCAGAGCAAGAGAACGCTTGTGAGAACTGGCTGGAAAACACCTGGCAAAATCACTTTGGGCGCCACACGTCGGCAGGGCCGCCCCCGAGTCTTGCCGGGCACCACGAGCAGTCATGTCAGAACCCCGCCAGAAAACCCTCCAGATGGCAGGCTCCAGCGATGCTGATGCCTCCTGCTCCTCAGCTTCCGGGGGTACCCTCCCTGGAGCTGTCGATGGGGCTAGTCCAGCCACTAGGCCCGGGCATGAAACCTCTCCTGCTGTCCCTGCATTTGGTTTGCAGGGGGCTGTCCCTCCGGGCCTCCACCTGGGGAACAAGGAGTCCTGTGCCACACCTCCGCAACCCTCAACTCTACTCCAGGAACGGTCCCATGGGCCAGTGCCCCCGGATGGGACACATCGTCTCGGCAAGTTTTCTGGGTCACTGTGACATGCCCCGAGCAAGAAAGGGCCCTTGGCCATGTGGAGTAGAGTGGTCCGCAGGGCTGCCCAATGCCAGCCAATTCTCACGAGCATTCTGTCCAAACCCATCCCAGTTTGGGCAGAACGCTCGTGAGAATTGGCCCGAAAACGCCAGGCCAACTCACTTCGGGCACCGCGCATCTGCACGGCAGCTCCCTGGGCATGGCCTGGCATCATGAGCCCAGCCACCACCCGTCCCTCAACTCTGCTTCAGGAACGCTCCCCTACACCAAGGCCCCCAGGTGGGCCTTGTCTCGGCGCATTTTCCTGGTGGCCGTGACATGCCCCCAGCGAGAAAGGGCCCTCAGCCACGGGGAGAAGGGTGGTCCAGAGGGCAATCCAACACCAGCCAATCCTCATGAGCATTCTGCCCAACCGGGATTGGTTTAGGCAGAACGCTCGTGAGTATTGGCTGGAAAAGGCCCGCCTAAATCGCTTTGGGCGCCGAAAGTCTGCAGGGCAGCCCTGTAGGTATCGGCCGTCATCCCCAGTCGTCACGTCAAACTCTGCTGGAACGTCTTCTGAGTCTGGCACAGGCCAAGCAGATGCTTCCTGCTCCTCAGCCTCCAGGGGTCCCCTCCATTGCGCTGGCCCATGGGTCTGGGACAGCCCTGATGCCCAAGCACAAGCCCTCGCCTGCTTGCTCAACCTTCCGTTTCCTGGGTCCTGTCCCTCGGTGCCCCAACTGGGAAAGCCTGAGTCCTGCGCCACGAGCATCCTAAGATCCTATGTCAAGGTGCCTTTCGGAGCTGCAGACAAGCCTCTGAGTGAGACATACATTCCTGCCTCCACTGAGGCCAGACCCATCCTTGGGCTCCCAAGTCACCCAAAGAGTCGGGTGCAGATGCCCCGCCACAAACACTCCCTCAACTTTACTCCTGGAACACTCCCCTCCGCCAGGGCCCCCGGGTGGGTTGCTATGTCTCGGCACGTTTTCTGGGTGGCCGCGACATGCCCTGAGCGAGAAAGGGCCCTCAGCCATGGGGAACGGGGCAATGTGCAGGGTTGCCTATCGCCGGCCAATTCTCACGAATATTCTGCCCAAATCGATCCCAATTAGAGCAGAATGCTCGAGAGAACTGGCCGGAAAATGCCCGGCAAACAAGCTTTGGGCACCACACGTCTGCAGGGCTGCCGCCTGGGCCTGGCCTGGGATCCCGAATGTTACGTCTGAACCCGGTCAGAAAGCCCTCCGTGAGTCCGGTTCAGTTGAGTCTGACACCTCCTGCTCCTTAACCTCTGGGGGTTCCCTCCATTGCACTGTCCAATTCGACTTGCCTGCTTTCTTGGCCTTCTGTTTCCAGGATCCTCTCCCTCGGGCCCTCCAATTGGAAAACCCTGAGTCCCATGCCACATATCCACCTGCCACCCAGGTGGAAATAGTGCCTTTTAGAACTTTGGAAATGCCTTGGGGGCAGAGAAATCTTCATTCCCCCACTGAGGCCACTCCCAAGCATCAGTGCCCCAGTGGCTGGAAAAGTCAGAGTTGGATGCCACAACCTCTTCCTCATTCTGCTCCGGGAAATGTCCCCTGCACTAGGGCCCCTGAGTGGCCCTCATCGTCTCAGTGCCTTTACTGGATGACTGCGACATGCCCCGCCTGAGGAAGGGCCCACGGTCATGGGGACAGGGCAGTCCTCAGGGCTGCCCAACCCCGGCCAATTCTGATGAGTGTTCTGCCCAAATTGATCCAGATTTGGGCAAAACATTCTTGAGATTTGGCCGGAAAACACCCTGCGTTCTCGATTCGGGTGACACATGTCTGCAGGGCCGCCTGTTGGGCCTGGCCCAGGATCCCATGTTGTCATGACTCGGACCCTGCCAAAAAGCCCTCCATGAATCAGTGGGAGATGAGGCCAATGCCTCCTGCTCCTTGGCAACCGTGGATTCCCTCCCTGGAGCTGGGAGATGGGGTCTGCCATGCCCCTATTCCTTGGTCCTAACCCTCACCTAGTTTTCAGTCTTACCTTCGCAGGGTCCTGTCTCTCGAACCCTCCACTGCAGGAAATCTGAAACCCACCCCATTAGTCCTCTTGCCACCAATTTGCAAACCGTGGTTTTGGAGCCTGAGTCAACCATTGTATGTGGAGACCCATGCCTGCCCTGCCCCCAACAAGGCCTTTCCACACCATCAGCAGCATAGTCTCTGCATGTTTTCCTGATGGCTACGCATGCACTGTGCAAGAAACAACTATAGTCCACCAGAGACGGGTGGTCCAAATAACCCATTAATGCCAGCCTATTCTCACCATATGGGTTTAGGTAGAATGATCATGAGAATTGGCAGGAAATTCCCTGGAGACCTCACTTTGTGCAGCTCGTGTCTGCCTGAACACGGCCTTTTCTAGAATCCTGTCCTCAGTGAGCTTGGCAAGAACTCGGGGAAAGCCCTCCACAAGCCAGCGGATGCAAGGCCAATGACTCTCCCTACTGAGCCCTGGGTGACTGCCTCGGTCCCAGAAGATCTGACATACCATGCCCCTAGGCTCTAAATAAACTGTAGTTTCATTATTCATGCTTCCATTCTAAGGCTCCTGGCCCCAAATCCCCTCGGATAAAGGAGGTCTGAGTGACACCCCACCACTCCACCGGCCACGTGGTAGGGATTCCTGCTGATTGGAGTTGTGTCAAGCCCTCCAAGGGGGTGAAACCTGCTTGCACCCATCAAGCTTCCCTGACTATCACGCCCCCCCTCGGCCATAAAGCCATATACTTGTGATGGAAGAGGTGTGTCCCCAATTCATCCCTGTGGGCAGGCCCCCTCAGATTCAGTATATATGGCCTGCAATGTTCCAAGGCCTTAACTCTAACCTTTCTTTGGGTTTTCGGGCTTCCATTCTAAGGGGCCTGACCCCCAGGCCCCCTGAATTAAGGACCCCTGAGCAACACCTCAGGAATCCGCCCTCCACATGGATGGAACCCATGCCACTTGGAGCTGCGCTGAACCTTCAGAGGGGCAGAAACCTGCATGTCCCCCTAAAGCCACTCCTACCATCAGTGGCCCCCCAGAGACAAACCCTGATTCTTCAGGTGGCCAGATGAATGTCCTAAACTCTGCCTCGATGGGAGCCAATTTCCGCGTTGCCAAATTGGGCCTGCCATGTCCCTAGGTTCTAACCCGAACACTAGGTGGGGTATACAAGCTTCCATACCCTGAGGCCTGGCACCCACACCCCCCAGATTGGGGATGCCTGAGACTCACTCTGGCACTCCCCTGGTTCCTAGGGTGCAGTAGTGCCATTGGGAGGTGCACACATTCCTCAGAGCTATGAAACCTGCATGCCCCCCCAAGGCCACACCCAGCGTTGTTCAACCCCTGAACTCAAACCCGGAATCCAACCCCCTGCCTGGTGCCTGTTCTCAACTCAG
Source organism: Mustela putorius furo (assembly GCF_011764305.1). Taxonomy (NCBI): domain Eukaryota; kingdom Metazoa; phylum Chordata; class Mammalia; order Carnivora; family Mustelidae; genus Mustela; species Mustela putorius. The sequence continues at coordinate 53,862 of NW_025422170.1, read as the reverse complement.
CACACCAGGGACCCCACCTCAGCAAGAAATGTTCAGACCTGCCATGACCCTAGGCCCTTACCATAACCCTAATTTGGGTTTTTAGGTTTCTATCCAAAGAGACCTGGCTCCCACATCCCCAAGATTAAGGACAGCAGAGTGACACCATGTGACTCCACTGACCATGTGGGCAGACTTCTTGTGGTTTGGGGCTGCACCAAACTCTCAGACAGGGAGAAACCTGCAAGCCCCCCTAAAGCCTCCCTCAACATGAGAGGCCTTATGGCCATAAAACCGGATTCTGCTGTGCCTCCAGATGTATGGCCTGGACTCAGCCCTGTGGAGAGCCCGCATCAGCACCAGTACATTGGGCCTGCTGTGCCCAAAGGCCCTAACACTAACCCTATGTGGGTGTACAGGCTTCCACGTCCAGAGGCCTTTTCCCTAAGCCTGATGATGGGCACCTGTGAGACTCACAGTGGCATAAAGCACGCCTCAGTGACACCCAAGGGCTGCGCCCCACACACATGAGGAAACTGTGCCCTTTGGAGCTCAGCAGAACCCTCAGACTGGGAGAAACTTGCATGCCACTCTGAGGATGCTCCCAGTTTCTATAGCCTCCCTAGACACAAACTTGGAATCTGATATGCCTGATGCCCAGCCTGACGTCAGCCCACTGGAAAGCCTGCCTCAGCACCAGCAGTTCAAGCCTGCCTTGCCCTGAGGCCCTACCATAACTCTAGTTTCTGTTTTCAGGCTTCCAATTCAAGAGGCCTGGCCCCCAAACTCCCCAGATTAAGGACCCCTCTGTGAAAACCCAAGAATCCGACTGCCATGTGGGGGGAGACTGTGCCATTTAGAGCTCTGCAGTGCCCTCAGAGAGGAAGAAACATGCACACCCTTCTAAAACACTCTCAACATCAGTAGCCCCCCTGGCCAGAAACCCCGATTCTGCCACACTGCACGATGAGCTCCCTCAACTCAACCCTGAGGGGAATCTGAATCAGCGCTGGTGGATCAGAGCTGCAATTCCCCAAGGCCATTACCCTAAACCTAAGTTGCGTTTTCAGGCTTCCTTCTACAGGGGTCTGTTCAGCAAGCCCTCTGGGTTGGGAACCCTAGAGTCACACCATAGGAGTCCACCTGCCACCTAGAAGGAAACCAGTCTGTTTGGACCTGCAAAGAACTGTCAGAAAGAGAGAAACCCGTGTGTCCACATGCGTACTCCCCTATGTTCTTCAGCCCCCCCCCCAGCCTCGTACGCCACCTGAACCCCATCTTCAACGCAGCTCCTCAGAGATCCCGCCTCTGGACCAGCAGTTTGGACCTGTCACACCCACAGCTCAGCTCTCCTCAGTGAACCCTGTCAGCTCTAGGAAGACCTGGAACTACCCTGCCTGCTGAAAAGCTGGGATCCCCTCTCCATCTTCTCAACTTAAACTGGCCCAGGGCTTTCTTGAGAAAGGGGGAAGGATGGGGAGCCTGGGTGACTCAGTGGGTTAAAGCCTCTGACTTAAGCTCAGGTCATGATCCCAAGGTCCTGGGCTCGAGCCCTGCTTCGGGTTCTCTGATCAGTCTAGAGCCTCCATCCCCCCCCCCCCTCTCTCTGCCTATTTGTGATCTCTGCCAAATATATAAAAATAAAATCTTTTAAAAAAGAAAGAAACAGGGGAAGGCTACCTCCTGAATGTTCAGCCCCTCCTTCCCTCTTCTGCCCTCTTTCTCTCCACTTACCATTGTACCTGCAAACTGGAAGGAACATATCAATGGAACATGGACATGTTCTGAGGTCTAAACTTTCCCTGGCAGCTTTCTGAGGGCTCCTTATGCAAGCAGAAACTAGTGTATCCCACCACAGTGTTTTTGAAAATGATCATTGGCAGAAAAGGAGAAGAAAAATCACTCCATTTTTACCTCGCTCTTCATGAAGTACAACATGGTCTTCTTCTTTCCTTCATTTCAGTTCCAATATGTTTCCATGCAGTGTTCATTCCTTTGCTTCAGCGGTAGGATTTTGTGATTCCTCACCTGCACAGAACACCCAGAGCTCATCACAGTGTGTACCCTCCCTTATAGGGAGATACCTAGGAGGGCAACTGCTGGATTCTAGGGTTGTTCAGTTCTTAGCTTTCAAAGGAACCACGATGCTCTTTTCTAGAGTGGCTTCAACAACACGCATACCCACTGACAGTGCAGGAGGGTTTTGCTGGAAGCAGAACATTCCCTGCCAGCAATTTCCTAAGGAGGAAACAAAAAACCTTGGGGATAACATGACTCACCCAGCGTCCAGCAAGCAACCCCAGAAATTCAACCCAGGGTTCCTGATGCCATGCCCTGTGAGGCCATCAGAATGCCTCTATCCGGGGGAATTACCAAAGACTCTCCTGACTTCACCACCCATGAAACTGCAGAGAAAGGATGCCATGTCCAACTCTCTAAATGGTCCACCGAGTGAAACTAGACAGCCAAGCTTCTCTTTTAAATCATCCAAGGCTCCTTGGAATCCTTTTGAATTTTCCCTCTGCCCTCCTTGAAACTCTTTGGATAAAAAACATGAATCCCTTAGGATACATCATGATGGACAAAGGAGAGGCCATCATCCAAGCTTCTCTCTGACCACAAACATTCACCTAACTCTAGATGCTGGCCATTCCACCACAGCCTAGGACCCATGGAATCAACACTGTTAGATGAAGGAATGAGGTCTATGTTTCTTTTTTTTTTTTAAGATTTTATTTATTTATTTGACAGACAAAGATCACAAGCAGGCAGAGAGGCAGGCAGAGAGAGAGAGAGGAGGAAGCAGGCTCCCTGCCGAGCAGAGAGCCGGATGCGGGACTCGATCCCAGGACCCTGAGATCATGACCTGAGCTGAAGGCAGCGGCTTAACCCACTGAGCCACCCAGGCGCCCGAGGTCTATGTTTCAAACACACACCAAGTTCATCTCATCTTCCCCCTTTGAATCCAGGGGATTTGATTAGAAAGAGATGTTCCAAATACTGTGTAAGCCAGAAGCCAACAGAGAAAATGAGATCCCCAGCCAGGTGCTCCCTGCAAGGAAACTCAGGAACCCTAGCACCCACTCTCCATTTCTGACAGCTGCGCTCATGTGACTTTTTGGCTCCATTGGAGAGGAGAGAAAACCCAGGATGTTTGGGGTGAAAGAGAAATTTTACCTCCCATGCTGCCATGGATGTGCCACTGTGCCCCACCGGCCTGCTCTTTTCTCTGAATGCTGACGTCCTGGGACAAGCTGCATGATGGATTCAGACGCTGATTTCCAAACTTCACGTCTCATGGAACAAGAGCAAAGAAGGGTCGTCAGGTGCGGATAAGTAGGCACCTCCCACCTAAAGCCTACACACCTGCTCTGATTCCTGGGAGGAGGAAGGAGAGACACATGCTTGATTCTTAAGTGTTCTTTCACTTCCTTCTCAAGCCGGCCAATGCCTTTGTCCTTTTTAGAGAAGCAAATAGACTCTTCTAAGTAGACACTCAAGTCCTCGGTTCCAAAGGCACCATGAAACGGGTTTGGTTCTCCCTGGCTGCAGACACCCACCAGGAGGACCCTCCGGAACTATCCAGACAGCACATTACCAGCAAACCTGGGGCAATGTTTCACAATGCTGAGTGGGGGCCCGGCTCCAGCGGTTGTTACCACCACTCTTGAGACTGGGGAAACAGAGAGTCTTCAGCTCAGCACTACGTCCTGTAAAAACAAGCTGCAGTGACTCACGTTTCAGGGTTTCTCACCCAGCACCTCACCACTGCCCTCAGAGCCAGCAAGCTGCACAGACTCTTCTTCTGGTGTGTTTCCCACAGCAGCTCGGCACTGCCTCCAGTGCCTCCAGTGGTGGCAAGCAGCATTGGCACCCTTACTACGCTCTCTCGCACCACAGCTCACCTCTCCCTCCAGTGGCGTTAATCGGCACTGCTGAGGCTTCCACGAACTCCTAATGCAGCTCCCAAACCCTCCACAGGTCTAAAGCCACATTGGCACTGCCCCTCCAGCTTAGGACCTCTAGATCACACCCCACGAGTCTGTCTGCAATCCAGAAGAAAAGCGTGCCATTCTAAGCTACGCAGAACCCTAGGAACAACCCACATGGAGCAACCTGCATGCCTCCCTGAGGACATCCCCAACCTCAGCACCAACCCCCAGTCACAAACTCACAGCCTTACGTGTTTCCTGATTCCTGCGCTCGACTCAAACCCCAGGGTTCTCACCTCAGGGCTGGAAGATGGGGCTTGGATACTCCTAAGTCCTAACCCAACCCCCAGTTTGTGTTTTCAGGCTTCTGTGCCCAGAGACCTTGCCAACAAGCCCTCCAGATTAGGAACCATGAGCCACACCTAAGGACTCTGTCTGGCATCGAAGGGAAACCCTTTCATTTGGAGCTTTCCTGAACCCTCAGACCGTGAGAGACCCGCATGGATTCCTGAGGCCACCCTCACCGCAGATGGCCCACACAACAAAAAAATCCGGAGTCTGACATGCCGTTTGACCCCCATCCTCAACTCAGCCTGTCAGGGAATCTGCCTCAGCACCAGCAGATTGGATCAGCCATGCCCCATGCCCTAACCCTATGTTGACTTTTCAGAATTCTGTCCCCACAGAACCGGCCCCCAAGCGCTTCAGATTGGGGACACATGAGCCACACCCCAGGACTCTGGCTGCTACCCAGGAGGAAACAATTCCCATAGGAGATGTGCATAACTCTCAGAGCAGGAGAAATCTGCATGTCCCCCAACCATCAGCAGTCCCCAGCCATAAAGCCGGATTCCGCCACAGGGCTGGAGAAATGGCCTCCACTCAGCCTTGAGAGGAGCCAGACTCAGTGCTGGCAGATTGGGCCTGTAACGCCGCAGGCCCTAATCCTTACCCTAGGCGTGTTGTGCAGAGGGTAAGCACCAAAGTCCTGCATATTGCAGATGCCTGAGACTCATGCAGGCACTCCGCTGGCCACCTAGGGAGAAATGGTGCCATTTAGAGCTGCACAGAAACCTCAGAGCGGGAGAAACATGCATACCCCCAGAGGCCAATACCAGCATCTAAGCCCCATGGACCCAAAACCTCAAGACTCTGATCTGCCGCCTGATGCCCGCCCTCAACTCAGCCCTTCAGGGAGCCCTCCTCAGTTCTGAGAGATCAGTCATGCCATGCCTCTATGCCCCAACCCTAACCCTAGGTTGGGTTTTCAGGCTTCCATCCCAAGATGCCCGGCCTCCAAGCCCTCCAGACTGGGGACTCTGGAGCCACATCACAGCACTCAGCAATGCCTTCCATAAGTTAACCATGCCCTATGGATCTGCACAAAACTCCCAGTTTAGGAGAAACCTGCATGGTCCCCAAGGCCACCCCCATTTATGGCGGTCATCCCTGGATAGTGATTCACATTTGGACAGAGTTTGAGCCTCGTCCTCCAGTCAGCCACCCAAGTAGCTGGTCCCAGAGCCAGAAGATTAGACTTTTCATGCCACTAGTCCTATCCTTACCCTAGCTTCTGTTTTCAGGCATCTGTCCCCAAGGCCTGGTCTCAAATACGTCCACATGTGGGACCCCCTTAGCCATAAAACAGAGCTCCTCCTGTTCCCCAGAAGGAAACCTTCCTATTTGGAGTTGTGCAGAACCCTCAGAGTAGGGAAACCTACATAGCTCCTGAGGCCACCCCCACTTTCAGAGCCTGTTCTGGACACAAACCTGCATTGTGACCCTCAGCCTAATCCTGGTTGTTAACTCATCCCTCTGAGGAGCTATCCTGAAAGCCAACATATCTGGCCTGCCAATGCCCTAGGCTCTAAGCCAGCAATAGGCTGGGTTTTCCGGCATCCATACCTGGAACCCTGCACTTGAAATCCCTCAACATGGTGTACCCCTGATGCCGAAAACACGGCTCCTCCTGTCCCCCAGAAGGAAATCTTGCTATTTGGAGCTGTGCAAAACTCCTGGAGCAGGAGAAACATCCATGGCCCCATGAGGCCAGCCCCAGTATTTGGTGTCCCTCATGGACATCAACTCCCGCCTGAGTGACCGCCTGACACTCGTCTTAAGTTGAAATCCCGGGAGCTCTTCTCAGCATCTGCAGATCAGGCCTGCCATGCCCTAGTCCCTAACCCTAAACCTAGGTTGGGTTCAGACTTTTATCCCAAGAGTTTTGCCCAAAAGCTCTCCAGATTGGGGACCCTGGAAAACACCACAGGACTCTGCCTGCCCTGCAGAAGGATACCATGTCCTATGGAGCTGCACAGAAACTCCTGTTTAGGAGAAAGCTGCAAGGCTCTCAATTCCAACCTCGAATTTAAGCCAACCTGGACACTAACTTGCAGTCTGGCACAGCCTGTGCTCCTCAAATTATCCTCTTGGGTATCTCGCCCCAGAGCCAGCAGATCAGGTCTGCCATACCTCTAGGCTGCAATTCTAACTCCAGGGTTTTCAGGCGTCCATAGGGTTTTTAGGCATCCATACCCAGTGCTCATCTCTCGAATACTTCCATACAGGGGACCGCTGAGACATAAACACTACTTCTTTCCTCCAGAATGAAACCGTGCTATTTGGAACTACACAAAACCCATAGAACGGGAGAAATTTCCATGGCCCCATTTGGCCAGTTCCATATGGACATAAACTCAAGCCTGAGTGACCACCTGACACATGACCTAATTTCAGATCCCAGGGAGCTAACCTCAGCATCTACATATCAGGCCTGCCATCCCTAAGCCTTAACCCTATCCCTCGCTTGGATTTTCAGACTTCTTCCCCAGAGTCCTGATCCACAAGCCCTCCAGACTGGGGACTCTGAGCCACACCACAAGACTTTGCCTGCCCTCCAGAAGGAAACCCTGCCATATGAAGATGCACTGCCCCCAGATTAGGAGAAACATGCACTACCTCCAATTCCACCCCACATTTGTAGGCCACCACTGTCACTAATACAGTCTGGCACAGCCTGGGATGCGCCCATCAAATCAACCCTTTCTGTAGCTCACCCTAGAGCCAGTAGATCAATGTTGCCATGACCATAGGCCTTACTTAACCCTAAGTTGGGAATTCAGTTATCCATACCCAGAGCCCTGTTCTCAGTATATCCACATGGGGGATAATTGAGCCAGAATTCAGGACATATCCTGTCTCCCAGAATGAAACTTTGCTATTTGGAGCTACAAAACAAAAACAAAAACAAAAAAACAAAACAAAACAAAACAAAAATCCCAGAGTGGGAGAAATCTCCAAGACCCCATTAACACAACCCCACATTCAGTGCCTTTCATGAACACAAACTATAGCCTGAGCAAACACCTGACATTCTCCCTAACTTCACATCCCAGGGGGCTCACCTCAGCATCTGAAGATCAGGCCTGCCATGCCCAATGCCCAAACCCTAACCCTAGCATGTGTTTTTGGGCATCTGTCCCTAGAGGCCTAGTCTCAAATCCCTGCATATGGGAATGCTGAGCCACAAAACAGAGCTTGCCCTGCCCCCCCCCAGAAGGAAACCTTACCATTTAGAGCTGTGTAAAACCCTCAGCATAGGAGAAACATACATGTCCCCTGAGGGCAGCCCCACATTCAGAGGCTGCCCTGGGCACAAATCCACATTGTGACTCTCAACCTAAGCCCAGTATTCAACTCATTCCCATGGGTAGCTCACCCAAGAGCAAGCAGATCAGGCCTGCCATGCCTCTAGGCCCTAAATCTAAACCTCGGTTGGGTTTTCAGGCATCCATACCTAGAGCCATGCTCTCAAATCCCTGAATTGTGGGACCCCCGAGCCATAAAACAGGACTCTTCTGTCCCCCAGGAGGAAACCTTGCTATTTGGAGCTGCACAGAACCCCCAGAGTGGTAGAAACATCCATGGCTTCATGAGGCCACCCTCACTTTCAGCGTCCCTCATGGACCCAAACAGCAGCCTAAGTAACTGCCGTCCATGCATCCTAACTGCACATCCTGTGCAGTGTGCCTCAGCTTCTGCAGACCGAGCCTTCCATGCCCTAGGACCTGACCTTCACCCTAGCTTTGGTTTTCAGACTTCCGTCCCCAGAGTCCTGGCCCACATGGCCTCCAGACCGGGGAGTCTCCAGCCACAAAACAGGACTCTGCCTGCCATCCAGAAGGAAACCATGCCCTATGGAGCTGCACAAACCCCCCATATTAAAAGAAAACCACACGGCTCCCGAGGCCACCCCCATTTACAGAGACCATCTCTGGACAGTGATACGCATTCTGACACTCAGCTTGAGCACTGATCTCCACTCAGTGTCCCTGGTAGCTGGCCCCATAACCAGCCAATCAGATCTGCCATGCTCCTAAGCCCTAAAGCTATTGGGTTTTCAAGCATTCATACTCAGAGGGCTGGTGTCGAATCCATCCATATGGAGGACCCCTGAGTCACAAAACAAAACTCCTCCTGCCATCCAGAAAGAAACCTTGCTATTTGGAGCTGTGTAAATCCCTCAGAGGAAAAGAAACCTGCATGGATCCTGAGGGCACCCCCACTTTTGGAGACCATCCTGGACACAAAACCACACTGTGACCCTCATCTGAGCTGCTTTCCTTGGTAGCTCTCACCAGAGCCAGCAGATTGGGCCTTACATGTCCCTAGACCCTAAAGCTAACCCTCAGTTGGGTTTCAGGCATCTATACCCAGAGAGCTGGTCTCGAATACCTCCAAATGGTATATCCCTTGAGCCATAAAACAGGACTGCTCCTGTCCCCCAAAAGGAAACCTCGGTATTTGGAGCTGCACAAAATGCCCAGAGGGGGAGAAACCTTCATGGGTCCATGAGGCCAGCCCCACATTCGGTGGCCCTCATGTTCACAAACGCTACCCTGAGCAACCACCTGACACTTTCCCCAACTCCAGGTCCTGGGGAGCTCATGTCAGCATGTACAGATCAGGCCCTAGGCCCTAACTCTCACCCTACCTTGGGTTTTCAGTCTGCCATCACCAGAGTCCTGGCTGACAAACCCTCGACATTGGGGATTGTGTAGCAACACCACAGAACTTCTGCCTTCCCTCTTGAGGGATACAAAGCCCTAAGGAGCTGCAAAAGCCCAAAGATTAGGAAAAAACTGCACAAACTCTGAGACCACCCTCATCTATGGAGGCCATCCCTGGATAGTAATGCACATTCCTACACTCAGCTTGAGACCTGACCCCCAGTCAGCCACCCAGGTAGCTGGCCCCAGAGCCAGCAGATCCTACCTGCCATGCCCCTAGGGCCTAATCCTAACCCTACCTTTGGTTATCAGGCATCTGTCCCTAGAGGCCTGGTCTCGATTCCCTCCATACAGGCGGCCCATGGGCCACAAAAAAACTCCTCCTGCCCCCACAGAAGGAAACCTTGCTATTAGGAGCCATGTAAATCCCTCAGAATAGAGGAAACCTGCATGAACATGAGGCGACCTTCACATTCAGAGGCCGTACTGGACACATACCCGCATTGTGACCCTCAGCCTGAGCCCCATTCTCAACTCAGGGCCCGAACCCTTGGTTAGCTTGCTACAGAACCAACAGATCAGGCCTGCCATGTCCCTATGCCTTAATCCTAACCCTAGGTTGGATTTTCCAGCATCTATATCCAGAGCCCTGCTCTCAAATCCCTCCATAGCGGGAACCCCTGAGCCATAAAAGAGGACTTTGCCTGTACCCCAGAAGGAGTGCTTCCTCTTTGCAGCTGCACAAAACCCTCTAGAGCAGGAGAAACCTCCATGGCCCTATGAGACCACCCTCACATTTTTCAGCAGCCCTCATAGAAACAAATTTCAGCCTGAGCAACTGCTTGACACTTGCCCTATTTGAGATTCTGGGACCTCGCCTCAGCTTCTGCAGATTGGGCCTGCTATGTCCTAGGCCCTAATCATAACCTTAGCTTGGGTTTCAAACTTCCATCTCCAGAGTCCTGAACCACAAGCACTCTAGTTTGGGATCTCTGGAGCCACACCACAAGACTCTGCCTGCACTCCAGAAGGAAACCATGCCATATGGAACTGCACAGAATCCCAGTTTAGGAGAAACCTGAACGCTCCTGATTCTAACCCCATTTAAGGAGGCCATCCCTCGACAGTAAAACACATTCTGACATTTACCTTGAGCCCTGACCTCCAGTCAGTCACCCAGGTAGCTGGTCCCAGAGCCAGCAGATAGGACCTGCAATGCCCCTAGACCTTAATCCTAAACCTAGATTGGGGATTCAGGCATCCATACCCAGAGCCCTCCTCATATCCCTCCATATGGCACACACCTGAACCATAAAACAGGACTCCTGTACACCAGAAGGAACCTTGCTTTTTGCAGGTGAACATAAACCCCAGAGCAGGAGAAAACTCTATGGCCCCATGAGGCCACACCAACATTCAGCAGACCTCATAGACACAAACTCCAGCCTCACACTTGCCCCTACATCAGATCCCCGGGAGTTTGCCTCAGCATCTGCAGATCAGAGAGTCATGCCCTAGGCCCTAACTCAAACCCTAGTTAGGGTTTTCAGACTTCTGTCTCCAAACTCTTGGCCCACAAGGCCTTAAGAATGGGGACTCTGGAGCCGCACCACAAGATTCTGCCTGCCATCCAAAAGGAAACTGTGTCCTATGGAGCTGCAAAAAAAGCCCAGATTAGGAGAAACATGCATGGCCCCTGAGGTTGTCCCCTAGTTCAGAGGCCACATTGGACACAAATCCATATTGTGACCCTGAGCCTGGGCCCCGTTTTCAATTCAGCCCCCTGGGTAGCTTGCAACAGAGGCAGCAGATTGGTCCTGGCATGCCGCTAGGCCCTAATCCTAGGTCTAAATTGGCTTTCAGGCATCCATACTTCCATATGGAGAACCCCTGAGCCATAAAATGGGACTCCTACTGTCCTCTAGAAGGATACCTTGCTCTTTGTCCCTGCTTAAACCCACCAGAGCGGGAGAAACATCTATGGCTCCATGAGGCAAGCCCCACATTCTGAAACCCTCATGGATACAAATTCCAGCCCGATCGACCGCCTGACTAGTCCTCTATATTCAGATCCCAAGGAGCTCGCCTCAGAGTTTGAAGATCAGGGCTGCCATGCCTTAGGCCCGAACCCAAACCCTAGCTTGCATTTTCCAACTTCCATCCCCAGAGTCATGCCCCACAAGCCCTCCAGACTGGGGACTCCAGAGCCACACCAAGGGACTCTGCCTGCCCTCCAGAGAAAACTGTGTTCTATAGAGCTGCACAAGTGCACAGATTAGGAGAAACCTGCATGGCTGCCGAGGCCACCCCCATTTATGGAAGCCAGCATTGGACCTAATACATTCTGGTACAGCCCCAACCAATAGTCATCCACCCAGGTAGCTGGCCCCAGAGCCAGCAGTTTGGATTTGGCATGTGCCTCGGCCCTAATCCTAATCCTAGCTTGGGTTTTCAGATATCTGTCCCCGGAGACCTGGTCTAGAATCCCTCCATGTGGAGGACCTCTGAGCCACAAAACACAACTCGTCCTGACCCATGCCCCCCAGGAGGAAATCTTGTAATTTGGAGCTGTGTAAAACCTCAGAGTAGGAGAAACCTTTATGGTCCCTGAGGCCACACACACTTCAGAGTCTGACCTGGACATAAACCCATATTGTGACCCTCAGCCTGAGCCCCCTTTTCAATTCAGTCCCCTGGGGAGCTCACTGCAGAGCTTGCAGATCAGATTTGCATGTACCTAGGCCCTAATCTTAACCCAAGATTTGGTTTTCAGACATCCATACCCAGAGCCCTGCTCTTGAATGCCTCCATATGGAGGGCCCCTGAGCCATAAACTAGGAGTCCTCCTGACCCCCAGAATGAAACCTTGCTATTTTGACATGTGCAGAAACCCTACAGTGGGAAAAAAAACCCATGGACCCATGAGGCTACCCTCACATTCAGTGGCCCCCGTGGACATAAACTACAGCTTGAGTGACCACGTGAAACTCCCCCCTAACTTCAGGTACTGGGGAGATCATTTCAAGCTCTACAGGTTGGGCATGCCATGCCCTATGCCCTAACCCTAACCCTAACCCCAGCTTGGGTTTTCAGACTTTCATCCCCAGTATCCTTTCCCACAAGTATCCTCTCTGGTAGCTACAGCGTACAAAGAGAATACAATACAGAAGCATGCTTTTTGTCTCCCAGAATGGCCATGCCATGTGGTTCCATAATGATCCTGGAAGGAAGCCACCTTCACAGAACAAACTTCATCTGGGAGGACTCCCAAATCCCTTGTCCTGGACACTAGATCCCTCTGAGGCTGGGGTCACACAGAGGGACAGAGATTCCCCCTGCCCGTCCGGATTTAAAGGACGCCTGCTGTTCCAGGACAAAAGATTCTGAAATAATTAATGGGCCTGCCATCCAGCCAGGCACCTGGGAGAGAAATCTACTCCAAGCATGAAGGACAGACCGAGAGACAAAAACTGACAGCCTTGTGTGACATGTACCATGACATGGGACACTCAGGAGGACTGTGGGTGTGCTGGGTTGGCCAGAATGGAGGTCAGGAGGACTGGGAGTGCTCCGAGAGGATGTGGCAGCTGTGCCCTTGGGTGGCTACATGTGGCAGTGTGACTGGGCATTTGCAGGACCAGAAAAAACAGTGCAGGCGAGGGGCAGTGTCCCTAATCTCTCCCTAAACTGCAAGGCAAACGTTCGGGAATCATCTTTCAGTACGATTTCATGTCACATGTGTCTGGGAGACCCTAAAGCTGATTGTGTAGAACATGAAGTATGTAGTTGACTGTGGCTTTCAAGCCTGAGGGGTGGGGGTCAGAGCACAATGGATATTTCATGCTCTACTTTCAGAGTATGATGACTTTTCCCGCCTTCATCTCCAACACAAGCACAGGAAACAAAGGAAGCTCAGATCTACACTTCGACATGTCAACAAAAATCTGAAAACCCAAGTTCTCCCAGGAGCTAAATCTTCATGACCGACATGATGGACAGGGGAGGCAGACACCAAGGAAACAAAAGAATACACATCTTGTGCATGTGAACTGGCCCACTTATCTACCTGTCGGAAGCAAGCCGTGCCTGCCTGGAGGGAATCCCACCTGCACCTGGTCCATCTGTCTGCTGCCCTTGAGCAGAGCAGAGGATGGGCTGAGCTTGATGTGGGTGTCATGGGGTGATGGCCAGTGGGCAACAGATGCTACCTCCTGAGGACCTATATAGCACCAGCTCCTGGTCCTCAGCTAAGATGAAACAATATTTATGATTAGTGACCTATTTCTGGGGACAGGGAATGTGCTCAGTGCTTTGGTGACTATATTTTTTTAAAAGCCCCTTAGGTATCTAGGACAATAAACAGCCTCCAGAAGCAGAGAAAGAGCCACACCCAAGAACCAAGAAGACAGACCAGAAAGGCTCTACACAGGCCAGTTTGCATTTCTGTAAGTCTTCTGGAGCTAGACTGCCCCCAGTGCCCCTGGGGATCGTGGGTCAGGCCCGGCGCACACCCTGATGCTGCACTGTTGGAACCCATGACAGGCCTCCTGGTCCCTTCCTCCGCGAGACACCCCCTATCCCTGGACGACCCCAGCCTGCTTCTTGGAACTCCCATTCCCCTTTTTGACTCGATCATTCAGTTTTCCCATCACGGCCATAATACAGAGTACAGTTGAACTACTTTCTATTCTATCATTTAAATCTAATTTTATCATAGTTGCTCTAAAACTAAACCTCGCATCATTTATCCTGATGTAGAATCACTTGTTGCTTTGCATGACTGAACTGTGGATTCTGAGTGCCCTCACAGTGTCATGGGGCTAGTGTCCAGGGCTAGGTCCTCACTAAGCCAACCCAGATGGCTCAGTGAAGGCCTGACGCAGGCACTGCTGTTTTTGTGCAAGTAAGGCAGCACAGCCAAAACCTGGGTTTTGGATCACAATGGCTCATGGACTCTCAACCACTTCGGATGGTATGGGGGCACACCCTGAAGACACTTGCTAGTCCAGTGTCACCCTGGGAAATTTACAAGGAGTAGCCATTGTGTCAAAAGGGGGAAATTAATAGGAGTGGGGACGATGGGAGTCAGAACTCCTGAGAGAGAATCCACCTTGAGGACTGCCCAGAAATTCCTAGGAGTTCATCCAATTGTCTTGCATGAATCAATTCATCTAAATACATTTCCTCATTTTAGAAATGATGAGTCTCGGGATGCCTAGGTGGTTCAGTTGTTTAAGTCGCTGCCTTCCCAGCATCAGGGATCGAGTCCCACATTGGGCTACTTGCTCGACAAGGAGCCTGATTCTCCCTCTGCCTCTGCCTGCCATTCTATCTGCCTGTGATCACTCTGTTTCAATCTCTAACTAATTAGTTAAAAAAATCTTAAAAAAAAAAAAAAAAGAAATGATGATCCTCAAACTCCGATAAAATGACTCTCCTAGGTCATAAGGGAAATCAGTGAAAGAGCCAGACTGAGCCTGGAGATGGCCTCCAGCAGGTTCCCCCAGAGCGGTTTCAGCTAGAGATGCAATCACCTATATATCTTTGCTGGACTCACCGATTCTCATAGGACTCTTCATGGGACCTATTCTGGGAACAAGGGTCATGTCAGTGCCACAGAAACCTCTGACACTGGTTCTAATGAGACTCTGCGATGTCAATGGAGTCCCAAGCCACAGGCCATCTCAGAGTTTGTTTGCAAAGATACAGTTGGTGGGAAAGCAACATGCTGACAGAAGGCGGAGGAAAATGTAAAAGCTGGGGAAAGAAAGGTTGCTCACGTCCCATCTGGCCCTGCATGATATGTGGTGTTCAGCAGTGTAAGCCCCCCAAACACCTCCCAGTGGTTTCACAGAAATCACCCCTAAGGTTTGAAGTTGAGCTTCATACATGGGTCATGAGCATTCTGGTCAGCTCATGGAAGCATGACACAGAACATAATGAAGCCACAGCCTTGACAGATGTATAGTCATGGAGCAATAGCTTTCTCCAAATATATTCTGAAATGGTTAAAAAAATCATTGATAAAACATGGATATTTTTGATTAAAAAGAAAACCATACTTGTTGAATTAGTAAGTATGTATGGAGTATCTACTTAGTGCAAATGTATAGCTCTAGTCCCACCTGGGAGCTTCCAATGAGTGTAGGATATAATCAATAAACCAACAATAGAAAGGAATGCAGGCTAAGGGCTAAGAGAACCATTCCATTCAGAGACGCCCATTAAGGAAGCCCAATGAGAAGATGCTTTTGGCCAAGACCGGAAAGACAGGGCCAGCAAATTCATCTGTGAGAAGAGTCACAGAGAAATTCAATTTTTAATTATTTTGATGATAAAACATAAATGTCAGGAAATATTGTCTTAAGTGTTGCTTTGGAACCTTCCGTTCTTCTCCATAACTATTTGGGTTACATGCTAAATTTACTCAATGTAAAATACTCTCAGAAAATGTCTTATTTAAGCATGGGCATCTTGTGTTAAAGTCAAACATATTAACCCTAGAAAACCCCTCAACCCTAACCCTAACCCATGACCCTAAATCCTGAACGCTCATTGAATTAAGTTGAATTAAGTTGGCTCATTGAATTAAGTTAAGCAAAAAGAAGTCAAGCAAACACACCTAAAAATTTGTATGGAACCACCAAAGATACTGAACAGGCAATGCAATGTTGAGAAGAAAAACAATGCTGGAGGAATCACAATTCCAGATTTCAAGTTATACTACATAGCTGTGGTCATCCTAACTATGGCACTGGCACCAAAATACACACAGTGACCTAGGGAACAGGATAGAAGCTCAGATATAAACCCGCAATTCTGTGGCCTATTAGTCTTCCACAAAGCAGGCAAGAATATAGAAAGGAAAAGAACAGTCTCCATAGTGTTGGGAAAACTGGACAGCTATGCACAGAAGAATGCAATTACTCTGATTCCTTATGCCAAACAGACATAGAAGTTCAAAACAGTTTCAAGACCTCAGTGGGAGACCTGAAACCATAAAAATCCAAGAAGGCACAGACTGTAACTTCCTGACATTGACCAAAGCAAACATTTTCTAGTCTGTCTCCTGAGGCAAGGAAATAAAGACAAAAATAAACAATTGGTACTGTAACATAATAAAGTTTCCACATAGCAGAAGAGCAAGGAAGAAGTAATAAGTGTGTGGGAGGTTGGGGTACCAGGTGGTAGGTATTGTAGAGGGCATGGATTTCATCGAACACTGGGTGTGGTAAAAAAATAATGAATACTGTTATGCTGAAAATAAATATATTTAATTTAAAAAAGACAACATACTGAAAGGGAGAACATATTCATTTAAAAAACCCTATGCAGTATGGGGATAGTGTCCAAAATATGTGGAATGGCTACAATTTAACACGCCAAAATACAAATAATCAAGTTAAAAAAAGGTTTGAAAATATTTTCTCCCATTCCATCGTTTACCATTGTTTTCTTGAATGCTTCCTCTGCCCTGCAGAAGCTTTTGATTTTGATGAATTTCCAAAGTTCATTTTCACTTTGTTTCATTTGCCTTTGGAGACATATCTTTTTTTTTTTAAATTAAATTAATTTATTTTCTCAGAAAAATAGTATTCATTATTTTTTCACCACGCCCAGTGCTTCATGCAATCCGTGCCCTGTATAAAACTATGATACTATCAGACTATGGACTCTGAAAAACAATATGAGGGCTTTGAAAGAGCGGGGGGTGAGAGGTTGGCAGAAGCGATTGGTATGTATAAGAGAGAGGGCAGGGATTACATAGATCACTGACCGTGTTGGAAAAACAAGGAATAATGTTACACTTAAAAGAAATTAAAAAGAAAAAAAAAGTTGTATGCTAATAAGCTAAGCAACCTAGGTGAAATGACTGCATTCCTAGGAAAGTATAAAATTCCAAAATTGAACCAGTAAGCAATGTAGAACCTGAATAGACCATTATCCAGTAACGAGATTGAAGTAGTGATCAAAAACAAACCTCCCAAAAAAAAAGAGCTCAGGCACAGACAGCTTCCCTGGGCATCTCTACCAAACTTTCAGAGGAGAAATAACACCTATTCACCTGAAGATCTCTCCAAAAATGGAAGCAGAAGAAAACTTCCAGAATCTTCTTATGTAGCCAGCATTACCCTGATCCCCAAACCAGGAAAAGACCTCACCAAAAAGGAGAATTTCAGACCAATATCACTGATGAATATGGATACTAAGATTCTCAACAATATGCAAGCTCATAGGATCCAACAGTATATTCAAAAGATGATCCACCATGACCAGGTGGGATCTATCCCTGGGTTGCAAGGATGGTTCAACATTCGCAAATCAATCAATGTCATAAACAAATTAATAAGCGAAGACAGAAAAACCACATGGTCATCTCAATTGGTGAAAAGAACACATTTGAGAAAATCCGGCTTTTGTTCCTGAATAAAACACTTCAAAGTAGGGATAGAGGGAACCTTCATCAGCTTCCTTAAGTGTATCTATGAAAACACCACAGTGAATACCATCCTCAATGGGTAAAAGCTGACAGCCTTCCCTTAGAGATCAGGATCATGACAGGGATGCCCACTCTCTCCACTCTTATTCAACATAGTATTTGAAGTCCTAGCAACAGCAATCAGACAACAAGGAGAAATAAAATGTATCCAAATTGGCAATGAAGAAGTCAAACTCTCTCTTCACAGATGACATACTTTATATGGAAAACCCAAAAGACTCCACACCAAAACTACTAGAACTCATACAGCACTTCAATAATGCGGGAGGATACAATATCTTTGTACAAAAATCAGTGGTTTTCTTATCCTTTAATAATGAAAATACAGAAAGGGAAATTAGAGAATCAATTCCATTTACTACAGCTCCAAAACCATAAGATACCTGGGAATAAACCAAACCAAAGTGATAAGCAATCTATACTCAGGGAACTACAGAACACTCATGAAATAAATGGAAGAAAACCATAAAGATGGAAGACCATTCCATGCTCATGGATCAGAAGAATAAACAGTCTTAAAAAGTCTATACAGCCTAGAGAAATCTATCCTTTTAATGCCATTCTGATCAAAATTCCTCCGGTATTTTTCAAAGAGCTGGAGCAAACACAAGCCTAAAATTGGTGTGGAATCAGAGGAGATCCCGTATTGCTAAGGAAATGCCAAAAAGAAAAGAACAAAACTGGGTGCACCCCTGTTGCCTGGTTTCAAGGGTTTACTACAAAGCTGTGATCACCAAGACAGCAGGGGACTGGCATAAAAACAGGCCATTAGACCAGGGTAACAGAGTAGAGAGCTCAGATATGGACCATCAATCTATAGTCAAATAATTTTCAAGAAAGCAGGAAAAAATATACAAAGGAAAAAAAAAAAGTCTTTTAAATAAATGCTGCTGAGAAAATTGGGACAGCTTTGTGTAGATGAATGAAACTCGAACCATTCTCTGACACCATACACAAAGAGAAACTCGAAATGGATAAAAGACCTCAACCTGAGGCAGGAATCCATCAGAATCTTGGAGGAGAACATAGGCAGAAAGCTCTTCAAAATTGGCCATAGCAACTTCTTTCAAAATATGTCTCCAAAGGCAAAGGAAAAAAAAAGTGAAGATGAACGTTTGGGACTTCATAAAGATCAAAAGCTTCTACACAGCAAAGGAAAGTCAACAAAACAATGAGGCAACCCACGGAATTCGAGTAGATATTTGCAAATGACAGTACTGACAAAACCTTGATATCCAAGATCTATAAAGAATTCCTGAAACTCAACACACACACAACACAGATAATCCTATTAAAAAATGGGCAGAAGATACAAAGAGACATTTCTCCAATGAAGACATACAAATGGCTATCAGACACATTAAAAAATGTTTGTCATCACTAGCCATCAGGGAGATGCAAATTAAAACCACATTGAGATATCACCTTATACCAGTTAGAATGGCCTTAGAAAGATAGGAATCAACATGTGTTGGAGAGGATGTGGAGAAAGGGGAACCCTCTTACACTGATGGTGGGAAAGCAAGTCGGTGCAGCCACTCTGGAGAACAGTGTGGAGATTACTCAAGAAATTAAAAATAGAACTTCCCTAAGACCCTGCAATTGCACTACTGGGTATTTACCCCAAAAGAAACAGATGGAGTGAAAAGAAGGGCCATCTCTACCCCCAAATTTATAGAAGCAATGTCCATGGTCGCCAAACAGTGGATAGAACCAAGATGCCCTTCAATGGACGATTGGATAAGGAATATGTGGTCCATATACACTATGGAGTATTAGGCCTCCATCAGAAAGGATGAATACCTAACATATGTAGCTACATGAATGGGACTGGAAGAGATTCTGCTGAGTGAAATAAGTGAAATAAGTCAAGCAGAGAGAATCAATTATCATAAGGTTCCACTTATGTGTGGAGCATAACAAATAGCATGGAGGACAAGGGGAGTTAGAGAGGAAAAGGGAGTTTGGGGAAATTGGAAGGGGAGGTGAACCATGAGAGACTATGGACTCTGAAAAACAATCTTGGGGTTTTGAAGTGGCGGGGGTGTGGGAGGTTGGGTACCAGGTGGTGGGCATTATAGAGAGCACAAATTGCATGGAGCACTGGGTGTGGTGAAAAAATAATGAGTACTGTTTTTCTGAAAATAAATCAATTGGAAAAGAAAAAAAAAAGCAAATGGGGGCATCACGTTTCCTGATTTTAAGCTTTACTTCAAAGCTATGATAACCAAGACAGCATGGTACTGGCAAAAAAATAGACCTATAGACCAGTGGAACAGAGTAGAGAGCCCTGATATGGACCCTCAACTCTATGGTCAAATAATCTTAGATGAAACAGAAAAAAATATACAGTGGAAAAAAGACAGTCTCTTCAATAAATGGTGCAGAGAAAACTGGGCAACTATACATAGAAGAATGAAACTGGACCATTCTCTTACACCGCACACAAAGATAAACTCAAAATGGATAAAAGACCTCAATGTGAGACAAAATCCATCAGAATCATAGGCAGTAGGAGAATATAGGCAGTAATCTCTTCGATGTCAGCCACAGCAACTTCTTTCAAGATATGTCTCCAAAGGCAAAGGAAACAAAAGCCAAAATAAACTTCTGGGACTTCATCAAAATCTAAACCTTCTGCATAGCAAAGGAAACAGTCAACAAAACAAAGAGCAACCCAAGGATTGCGAGAAGATACTTGCAAATGACAGGACAGACAAATGGTTGATATCCAGGACCTATAAAGAACTCCTCAAACTCAACACACACAAAACAGACTATCATATTGTAAAAATGGGCAGAAGATATGAAGAGACACTTCTCCAATGAAGACATACAAATGGCTATCAGACACATGAAAAAAAGGTTCATCATCACTAGCCATCAGGCTGATGCACAACCGCATTGAGATACCACCTTACACCAGTTAGAATGGCCAAAATAAGCAAGACAGGAAACAACATGTGTTGGAGAGGATGTGGAGAAAGGGAAACCCTCTTACACTATTGGTGGGAACGCAAGTTGGTGCAGCCACTTTGGAGAACAGTGTGGAGATTCCTCAAGAAATTAAAAACAGAGCTATCCTATGACCCTGCAATTGAACTACTGGGTATTTACCCCAAAGATACAGATGGAGTGAAACGAAGGGTCATCTGTACCCCAATGTTTATAGCAGCAATGGCCATGGTCAACAAACTGTGGAAAAAATGAAGATGCACTTCAAAAGACGAATGGATAAGGAAGATGTAGTCCATATACACAATGGAGTATGATGCCTCCATCAGAAAGGTTGAATACCCAAATTTTGCAGCAACATGGACGGGACTGGAAGAGATTATGCTTAGTGGAATAAGATAAGCAGACAGAGTCAGTTATCATATTGTTTTACTTAAGTGTGGAGCATAAACAATACCATGGAGGACAAGGGAAGATGGAGAGGAGAAGGGAGTTGAGGGAAATTGGAAGCGGAGGTGAACCATGAGAGACTATGGACTCTGTAAAAGAATCTGAGGTCTTTGCATGAGTGGGGGTGGGAGTTTGGGGGAACCAAGTGGTGCTTATTAGAGACGGTATGGAGTGCATGAAACACTGGGAGTTGTGCTAAAACATTGAATACGGTTACACTGAAAATAATTTAAAAAAATTAAACAGTTGTATGCCAATATGCTAAGCAACCTTTGTGAAATGGATGCATTTTTAGGAAAGTATAATCCCAAAATTGAACCGGGAAGAAATTCACAACATGAATAGACTTTTACCTAGTAACCAGATTGAAGCAGTGATCAAAAACCTCCCAATAAACAAGAGCCCAGGACTTGATGGATTCACAGGAGAAATCTACCAGACTTTCATAGAAGAAATAACATGTCTTCTCCTGAAGCTCGTTCCAAAAATTAAGCAGAAAGAAAACTTTCCAGACCCTTTTTATGAAGGCAGCATTACCCTGCTCCACAAACCAGGCAAAGACCTCACCAAAAGGGAGAATTTCAGACCAATATCACTGATGAATATGGATATTAAGATTCTCAACAAGATCCTAGCTCACAGGATCCAACAGTACATTCAAAAGATGATCCACCATGACCAGGTGGGATCAATCCCTGGGTTGCAAGGATGGTTCAGCATTCACAAATCAATCAATGTCATAGAACAAATTATGAAGCGTAGAGAGGAGAACCACATGGTCCTCTCCATTGATGAAGAAAAAGCATTAGACAAAATCCAGCATACGGTCCTGATTAAAATGCTTCGAAGTATAGGGATAGAGGGAACATTAGTCAACTTCATAAAATGTTTCTATGAAAAAACCCACAGTGAATATCATCCTCGATGGGTAAAAGCTGACAGGCTTCCCTTTGAGATCAGGAACATGACAAGGATGCCCACTCTCACCACTCTTGTTCTACAAACTATTTGAAATCCTAGCAACAGCAATCAGACAACAAAGAGAAATAAAAGGTATCCAAATTGGTAATGAAGAAGTCAAACACTCTCTCTCTCACAGATGACATACTTTATATGGAAAACCCCCAAAACACCCCACCTCCAAACTACCAGAACTCATACAGCAACTCAATAATGTGGCAGGATACAAAATCATTGTACAGAAATCAGTGGCCTTCTTCTATATTATCAATGAAAATACAGAAAGGGACATTAGAGAATCAATTCCATTTACTACAGCACTGAGACCATAAGATACCTGGGAATAACCATACCAAAGAAGTAAAGGATTTTTCTCGAGGAACTACAGAACACTCATGGAAAAAATTGAAGAAAACAAAAAAAGACAGAAGACCATTCCATGCTCATGGATCAGAAGAATAAACTTTGTTAAAATGGATAAAAGACCTCAACGTAAGACAGGAATCCATCAGAACCCTAGAGGAGAACATAGGCAGTAATCTCTTCTATATCACCCACAGCAACTTCTTTCAAGATATGTCTCCAAAGGCAAAGGAAACAAAAGCCAAAATAAACTTTTGGGACTTCATCAAAATCAAAAGCTTCTGCACAGCAAAGGAAACAGTAAAAAAAAAACAAAGATGCAACCCACGGAATGTGATAAGATATTTGCAAATGACAGTACAGACAAAAGGTTGATATCCAGGATCTATAATGAACTCCTCAAACTCAACACATAGGAAATAGGCAAATATATCAAAAAATGGGCAGAAGATATGAACAGACAATTCTCCAATGAAGACATACAAATGGCAATCAGACACATGAAAAAATGTACATCATCACTAGCCCTCAGGGTGATTCAAATTAAAACACATTGAGATACCACCTTACACCAGTTAGAATGGCCAAAATTAACAAAACAAGAAACATGTGTTGGAGAAGATGTGGAGAAAGGGGAACCCTTTTACACTGTTGGTGGGATTGCAAGTTGGTGCAGCCTCTCTGGAGAACAGTGTGGAGATTCCTCAATAAATTAAAAACAGAAATTCCCTATGACCCTGCAATTGCACTCCTGGGTATTTACCCCAAAGATACAGATGTCATGAAAAGAAGGGCCATCTGTACCCTAATGTTTATAGCAGCAATGGCCACGGTCGCCAAACTATGAAAGAACCAAGATGCCCTTCAACGGACGAATGGATAAGGAAGATGTGGTCCATATATACTATGGAGTATTATGCCTCCATCAGAAAGGATGAATACCCAACTTTTGTAGCAGCATGGATGGGACTGGAAGAGATTATGCTGAATGAAGAAAGGCAGAGAGAGTCAATTATCATATGCTTTCACTTATTTGTGGAGCATAACAAATATCATGGAGGACAAGGGGTCTTAGAGAGGAGAAGGGAGGGAGTTGGGGGGAATTGGAAGGGGAGGTGAATCATGAGAGATTATGGACTCTGAAAAACAACAACTGAGGGGTTTGAAGTGGCAGGGGGGGTGGGAGCTTGGGGTACCAGGTGGTGGGTATTATAGAGGGCACAGATTGCATGGAGCACTGGGTTGGTGAAAAAAATAATGAATACTGTTTTTCTGAAAATAAATAAATTAATTTAATTTAAAAAAAAAACATTGTTAAAATGTTTTATACTGGAGACAAGATGGCGGAGAAGTAGGAGGAGGCTCCCTTTCAACCTGGACCCTAAAGTGAGCTGATTACTTCTATTTGAACTCCACTCACCGACCAAAATCAGCCTGAGACCCGAATTATACACACGTCTGGATCTCTACCGGAGCAGAAGACGCCAGTGGGCAGGTTAAAGCGGAGTGGGGAAAGTCGGACTGATATTGGAAGATAAACAAAAGGGGGAGGGTGCTACCAGAGGTGACCCACTGGAAAGTAATATCCCAATACGAGAGTGCCCTGCATCTGGGGACCAGCATTATCTCAGAAGTATGGTAGAAAGCACTCAAGAAGAGCAAATGGATCACTGGGGAGAAATTGCAGGAATCGGGGTGTTAGGGTCAGGGGCTTAAGTCCCCAGACCCAGGACAGCCACCCCTGGTGCAGAGCCAGAAAGAGTGCAGCAGAGAAACCAGGTCTTGGTCCCTGAACCACCAGCAAGCTCGCCTGAGAGCGTGTGGCGCCCAGCTCCCATGAGGGGCTGGGAGCCTCGCCAGCCAAGCAGAAGCACAGCCTTTTTTGCAGTTCCCATGCAAGTGCCCTGCCATGCCATCAGAGTCCGAGTTATGCCCTGCGCCCTCCCCAGAGAGAGGTGGCACAGGCACCAGCCTGGTGCTCTCGGACCTGGAAAGACCAGGCACTCCCAGCTTGTGCCAGTGGGAAAATCTCAGTGTGCGATTGCTGCTTGGAACTTCTCTGGCAGTCTGGAGCTGCCCAGACAGCCTCCACTGCTGTGGTTTTGGGTACAAGCAAAAAAAATCTTGAGTCCCCAGGGACCGCGACTGGGGAACCTGCTCTGCCAGTGTTGAAGGGGGGATTTATTTGGGCTCTGCAGCCAGATTGAGGCTTCTCTCTGAGACAGAGGTCAGGGTACAGTTTGCTTTCCTCTAAACCTACAAAAACCATCAAAAGCCCTCAAGGCAAGAGAGAAAAACAAAAGTGAAGAAATATAAAAACCTCCAGAGAACAAAAGCCTGAAAAAACCAGTTTCCTAAGAGCCCACCCCCTTGAGGGGGGTGGGAGGACTTAACTCAGAGAACATCATTGACTGAAAACCCACGTGGCAGGCCCCTCTCCCAGAAAACCAACTGGGAAAGGAAAAAAAAAAGACAACAAGAGAACAACCACAACTACTTCATAGGACAATTTTTATTATTAATTTCTTCCCACTATCCTGGCTCATTTTTTTAAAGATAATTTTTTATTATTATATAGAAAATTTTTTAACCTATTTACTGTCACAGTGAGATGTCCAGTACATCAAATTCCATAATAACCTTCTAACCTGAACTTTTTGATACATACACCTGTGTTTTCCTTTTGCATTTCTGTTTTTTAAATTTATTTTTTTAAATTTTAGTTTAGTTTAGTCTAGTTTATTCCTTTTTTTAATTTTTATTTTCTAATATTCATATAGAATTAAACTCCAAGGTAATCCCCTTTCCCCAATCAATGCCACCCCTATAGATAAAACAATTCCTAATCCCCCTTTATCTTAGGAAAGTGGAGTCTTTAACAAATATATCAAGATACATCCGGAAAAAAACAACAACAAAAATAAAAAACAAAAAACAAAAAACCTTCCTCACCACACTGAGAATTTACAACCACTCTACAATCTTTTTCTTCCACCAGTATTTCTGTGTTTTTTTTTATTTATATATTTGACAGAGAGAGATCACAAGTAGGCAGATAGGCAGGCAGAGAGAGAGAGAGGAGGAAGCAGGCTCCCTGCTGAGCAGAGAGCCCTGATGCGGGGCTCGATCCCAGGACCCCCCAGAGATCATGACCTGAGCTGAAGGCAGCGGCTTAACCCACTGAGCCACCCAGGCGCCCCTATTTCTGTGTTTTTGTGTTTGTCCTGATAGTATATAAATCTTACACTCGGGGTTCTTTCTGATGAGGTTATTTCTTTATTTGCATATATATATGCAAATATATATATATATTTTTTTCTCTCTTCTCATATACATTTATCAGTCTTTTTGTTTGTCTGTTTTTGTTTGTAAACTTCATAAATCTTACCTTGGAACCCATTTGGGCTGAAACTTCTCTTTTATCTCACCTTTCATTGTTGTCTCTCTCCCTCTCTCGTTTTCTTTTCCTTTTCTTTTTCCTCTCATTTGGGTGGGTAACTCTGATTGATTAGAAGCGTTCCAGGGTGCACCTTGACTGCACCACTGTCGATACATCCAGCTACACCCATTCAGCCATCTCTCACCAAAATGACTAGGAGGAGGAATGCCCAACAGAAGAAAAATACAAAAAATGGACCTTCTGCAACAGAGCTAATGGCTATCAACATAGATAATGTGTCAGAAAGAGAATTCAGGCTAACAATTATCCAAGCAATAGCTAGGTTGGAGAAAGCCATGAGTGACCAAAAGGAATTGATTAGAGCCGAACTTAAAACGACCAGAGATCACGTTTTCAATATTAGGGAAGAGCTGAAAACTACCAGGGATGAGCTTCACAATGCTCTCAATGTGTTCCCCTCTAATCTAAATTCTCTCAAAGCTAGAGTAACTGAGACAGAAGATAGAATTAGTGATCTGGAGAATGAACAGATTGAGAAAAAAGTATCAGGAGGAAGCCTTAAACAAACAGCTTAGAGCCATGAAAACAGAACCACGGAAATAAATGATGCCATGAAATGTTCCAATGTCAGAATTATTAGAATCCCTGAAGGAGAGGAGAAAGAAAAAGTCTAGAAGATATAGTGGAACAAGTTCTTCATGAAAATTTTCCGAATCTCGTGAATGGAACCAGCATTCCTGTATTAGAGGCCGAACGGTTTTCCCCCAAGATTACAGATTCTCAAAAGTCCTCGAGACACCTAGTAGTAAGAATGAAGAAATATAATTGTAGGCAGAACCTCTTGAAAGTAGCTAGGACAAAGAAGATCCTTACGTACAGAGGAAAGCCCATCAGAATAATGTCAGACCTCTAAACAGACACCTGGCAAGCCAGAGAGGGCTGGCAAGATATATTCAGGGCATTGAATGAGAAGAACATGCAGCCAAGAATACTTTACCCAGCAAGACTGACATTCAAAATGGATGGAGAGATAAAGAGTTTCCAAGACCGGCAAGACTTAAAAAACTATGCAACCACCAAGCCGACACAGCAGGAAATATTAAGGGGGTTCTATAAAAGAGGAAAAAACCCCAGAGTAGTATGAACAGAAATATAGAGACCATCTACAGAAAGAAAGACTTCAAAGGTAACACGATGTCAATAAAAACATATCTATCAATAATCATCCTAAATGTGAATGGCCTAAATGTGCACATAAAATGGCACAGGGTTGCAGACTGGATTAAATGGCAAGACCCATCCATATGTTGTCTACAAGAGACCCATTTTGAACCTGAAGATACACCCAGACTGAAAGTGAAGGGATGGAGAAGCATCTTTCATGCCAATGGGCCTCAAAAGAAGGCCGGGGTAGCGATTCTCATATCAGATAAATTAGATTTTAAACTAAAGGCTGTAGTCAGAGATACAGAAGGACACTACATAATCCTTAAAGGGACTATCCATCAAGATGATCTAACAATTGTAAATATCTATGCTCCCAATATGGAAGCATCCAATTACATAAGAAAACTGTTAATCAAGATAAAGAGTCATATTGATATGAATACACTCATCATTGGAGATCTTAACATGCCTCTCTCAGAAATAGACAGATCATTGAAGCAGAAAATCAATAAAGAAACAAGAGCATTGAATGACACACTGGACCAGATGGACCTTATAAATATATACAGAACATTCCACCCTAAAACAACAAAATATTCATTCTTCTCAAGTCCACATGGAGCTTTCTCAAGAATAGACCACATACTGAGTCACAAAACAGTACTCAACCGATACCAAAAGACTGAGATTATTCCCTGCACATCCTCAGATCATAATGCTTTGAAACTGGAGTTCAATCACAAGGAAAAGTTCAGAAGGAACTCAAACACCTGGAAGCTAAAGACCACCTTGCTTAAGAATGCTTGGATCAACCAGGAGATCAAAGAAGAACTGAAATAATGCATGGAAACCAATGAGAATGAAGACACTTCGATCCAAAACCTATGGGATACAGCAAAGGCGGTCCTAAGGGGGTAATACATAGCCATCCAAGCATCCAAGCAACAACAACAAAAAACAAACAAACAAACAAACAAACAAAACTGAAAAATCCAGAACACAGCAGCTGTCTTTACACCTTAAAGAACTGGAGAATCAACAACAAAACAAACCAACTCCACACACAAGAAGGGAAATAATCAGGATTAGAGCTGAGATCAATGAGGTAGAAACCAGAGATACAGTAGAACATATCAGTGAAACTAGAAGCTGGTTTTTTGAAAGAATCAATAAGATCGATAAAACCATTGGCCACACTAATCCAAAAGAAAAGAGAGAAAGCTCAAATTCATAAAATTATGAATGAAAAGGGAGAGATCACAACGAACACCAAGGAAATAGAAACAACTATCAGAAGTTATCAACAGTTATATGCCAATAAGCTAAGCAACCTAGATGAAATGGATGCATTCCTGGAAAACTATAAACTCCCAAAATTGAACCAGGAAGAAACTGACAATCTGAAGACCAATATCTAGTAATGAGGTTGAAGTGGTGATCAAAAAACCTCCCAAAAAACAAGAACCCAGGCCCTGATGGATTCATTTGGGAATTCTATGAAACATTCAAAGAAGAAATAACACCTATTCTCCTGAAACTGTTTCAAAAAATTGAAGCAGAGAGAGATCGACAAGATGGCGGGGAAGTAGGAGGAGATGGCTTTTCAACCTGTACCCCAAAGTGAGCTGATTACCTACCAAAGAACTCCAATCACCCATGAAATTAGCCTGAGATCAGTATTATACACGTCTGGATCTCTACAGGGGCAGAAGACACCAGTGGGCAGGTAACGCGGAGTGGGAATGGGGGGACTGATATCAGAAGATACACAAAAAGGGGGAGGGAGCCACCAGAGGCGACCAGTTGGAAAGTAATACCCCAATAGGAGCGAGAGTGCCCCGGCATCTGGGGACCAGCATTAACTTGGAGACTGGTGGAAAGCACTCCAAAAGAGCTAAGCATCTCCGGGGCGGGGGGGGGGGGGGGGGGGGGGGGGGGGGAATTGTGGGAATCGGGATGGCTAGCGACAGGGGCTTAAGTCCCTGGTCCCAGGCAGCCTCCCCTGGTGTGCTGAGCCAGAGAGAGTGCAGCCCGAGAAACCAGGTCTTGGTCCCTAAGCCGCCAGAGCACCTGAGAATGCATGGGTTCTGGCTCCCGTGAGGGGATGGGAGCCACGCTGGATGGCAGAATGCGTGAGTCCTGCTATAGAGCCTGACATACTCCCCTGAGAGAGGTATAAAGGCCCAGCCAGTGCCCTTTCATACGAGGCATTGTTTCAGAGCCTGCACCAAACTCTCCCCTGAGAGAGGTGCATGAAGGCCCAACCTGGTGCTCTCGGATCTGCACCTTGTTCTCAGAGCCTGAAACCTGCGCATGAACCTCAGCCTCCCCTGAAATTGGTGCATGCAAGCCGGGCGCTCTTAGACCCAGAAAGACCAGGCACTCCCAGCCCGGGCCAGCAGGAATATCTCAGTGTGTGATTGCTGCTTGGAACCTCTCTGGTGGTCTGGAGCTTCCCAGACAGCCGCCACTTCCTTGGCTTTGGGTACCCCAGGGACAGCGACTTGAAACCTGCTCTTCCAGTGGCCCATGGGGAACTTATTTAGACTCTGCAGCCAGACTGAGGCTTCTCTCTGAGAGGGAGATCAGGGTGTGGTTTGTTTTCCTCTAAAACTACAAAAACCATCAAAAGCAGTCAAAGTGAGAAAAAAAGTGAATAAACATAAAAACCTCCAGAGAACAAAAGTCTGAAAAAAAAACCAAAAACAGTTTTCCTCAGAGCCCACCACCTTGAGGGGGGGGCGTGAGAACTTAACACAGGGAACATCACTGACTGACAACCCACGTGGCAGGCCCCTCCCCCAGAAAACAAACCAAGAAAGAAAAAAAAAAAGAGAGAGAGAGAAAAATAAAAAAGGACTACAAGAGTACAACCACTACTTCATAGGAAAAGTGTTCTTTTTCATTCATCCCCACTATTCTGGTTCATTTATATATATATATGTAATTTTATTAACCTATTTACCATCACAGCGAGCTGTCCAGTACATCAAATTCCATAATAACTTTCTAACCTGAACTTTTTGATACATACACCTATGTTTTCATTTTGCATTTCTATTTTTTTATTCCTACTTTTTTTTATATTTTAGTTTAGTTTAGTTTTTTTCCTTTTTATTTTTATTTTCTATTATTCATATAGAGTTAAACTTCAAAGTAGTCCCCTTTCCCCAAACAATACTACCCCTATAGGTAACTAATTTTTAATACCCCTTTATCTTAGGAAAGTTGAGTCCTTTAACAAAGATATCAAGATACATCCAGGAAGAATTAAAACAAACTTCCTCGCACACACTGAGAATTTATAACCACTCTCCAATCTTTATCTTCCACCAGTGTTTCTTTCTGTGTTTTTGTGTTTGTCCTGAGAGTATATAAATCTTACACATGGGGTTCTTTTTGACGAGGTTCTTCCTTTTTTTGTATATATATATTTTTTTTTTCTCTTGTCATATACTTTTATCAGTCTTTTTGTTTGTCTACTTCATAAATCTTACCTTGGGGCCCATTTGGGCTGAACTTTCTCTTTAATCTTCCCTTTCTTTCCTGTCTCTCTCTCTATCTCTTTTTTTGTTTTTGTTTTTGTTTTTCTTTTCTTTTGTCTCTCATTTGGGTGGGGAATCCTGATTGTTCAGAAGTGTTCCAGGGTGCACCTTGACTGCACCATGGTTGATACATCCAGCTACATCTGTTCAGTCATCTCTCACCAAAATGACTAGGAGGAGGAATGCCCAACAGAAGAAAAATACAGGGGATGGACCTCCTGCACTAGAGCTAATGGCTATCAACATAGACAATATGTTGGAAAAAGAATTCAGGTTAACAATAATCCAAGCAATAGCTAGTTTGGAGAAAGGCATGGATGACCAAACATAATTGATTAGGGCCAAGCTGAAAGCGATGAGACATGATGTTCACAATATTAGGGCGGAGCTTAAAGCTACCAGGGAGAAGGTCCACAATGCTCTCAATGAGTTCCAATCTAATCTAAACTCTCTCAAAGCTAGGGTAACTGAGACAGAAGATAGAATTAGTGATCTGGAGGACAAACAGATAGAGAGAAAGGATCAGGAGGAAGCCTGGAACAAACAGCTTAGAAATCACAAAAACAGAATCAGGGAAATAAATGATGCCATGAAATGTTCCAACCTCAGAAGTACTGGAATCCCTGAAGGGGAGAAGAAAGAAAGATCTAGAAGATATAGTGGAACAAGTCCTTCAAGAAAATTTTCCCAATCTCGCGAATGGAACCAGAATTCATGTACTGGAGGCTAAATGGTCTCCACCCAAGAGTATACATTCCAAAAAAAAAAAAAAAAAAAAAAACCCACGACACCTGATAGTCAAATTGAGGAATTATAATTGTAGGTATAATCTCCTGGAAGTTGCTAGGGCAAAGAGGCTCCTTACTTACATAGGAAAGCCCATCAATATAACATCAGACCTGTCCACAGAAGCCTGGCAAGCCAGAAAAAGGCTGGCAAGATATATTCAGGGAACTAAATGAGAAGAACATGCAGCCAAGAATACTTTATCCATCAAGACTGACATTCAGAATGGATGGAGATATAAAAAGTTTCCAAGACCGGCAAGACTTAAAAGACTAGGCTCTCACCAAGCTGACACTGCAGGAAATATTAAGGAGAGCTCTATAAAAGAGTAAAAATCCTAAGAATATCACGGAAGAGAAATATAGAGACAATCTACAGAAAGAAAGACTTCAAAGGTAACTCGATGTCAATAAAAACGTATCTATCAATAATCAATCTCAATGCGAATGGCCTAAATGCGCCCATAAAACAGCACAGGGTTGCAGATTGGATAAAAACGACAGAACCCATCCATATGTTCTCTACAAGAGACCCATTTTGAACCTAAAGATACACCCAGACTGAAAGTGAAGGGACGGAGAAGCATCTTTCATGCCAATGGGCCTCAAAAGAAGGCCGGGGTGTAGCGATTCTCATATCAGATAAATTAGATTTTAAACTAAAGGCTGTAGTCAGAGATACAGAAGGACACTACATAATTCTTAAAGGGACAATCCACCAAGATGATCTAACAATTGTAAATATCTATGCCTCTAATATGGAAGCATCCAATTACATAAGAAAACTGTTAATCAAGATAAAGAGTCATATTGATATGAATACACTAATCATAGGAGATCTTAACATGCCTCTCTCAGAAATAGACAGATCATTGAAGCAGAAAATCAATAAAGAAACAAGAGCATTGAATGACACATTGGAACAGATGGATCTCATAGATATATTCAGAACATTCCACCCTAAAACAAAAGAATACTCATTCTTCTCAAGAGCACAGGGAACCTTCTCAAGAATAGACCACATGCTGGGTCATAAATCAGGACTAAACTGATATCAAAAGACTGAGATTTTTCCCTGCATATTCTCAGATCATAATGCTTTGAAACTGGAGCTTAATCACAAGGAAAAGTACAGAAGGAACTCAAACACCTGGAAGCTAAAGACCATCTTGCTTAAGAATGCTTGGATCAACCAGGAGATCAAAGAAGAACTGAAACAAATGGAAACCAAAGAGAATAAAGACACTTCAATCCAAACCCTATGGGATACAACAAAGGCGGTTCTAAGGGGGAAATACATAGACATCCAAGCCTCCCTCAAAATTTTGAAAAATCCAGAATACACCAGATGTCTATACACCTTAAAGAACTGGAGAATCAACAAAAAAATCAAACCAACTCCACACATAAGAAGAGAAATCATCAAGATTAGAGCTGAGATCAATGAGGTAGAAACCAAAGATACAGTAGAACGTATCAATGAAACTAGAAGTTGGTTTTTTTTTTTTTGAAAGAATCAATAAGATCAATAAGGCACTGGCCACACTAATCCAAAAGAAAAGAGAGAAAGCCCAAATTCACAAAATTATAAATGAAAACGGAGAAATCACAACTAACAACGAGGAAGTAGAAACAATCATCAGAAGTTATTATCAATAGTTATATGCCAATAAGCTTAGCAACCTTGATGAAATGGATGCATTCTTGGAAAAACTATAAACTTCCAAAATTGAACCAGGAAGGAGATCGACAACCTGAATCGACCGATATCTAGTAACGAGATATAAGCAGTGATCAAAAAAACCTCCCAAGAAACAAGAGCCCAAGACCTGATGGATTGCTTGGGGAATTCTACCAAACTTTCAAACTTTCAGAAGAAATAACATCTATTCTCCTGAAGCTGTTTCAAAAAAATTGAAGCAGAAGGAAAACTTCCAGACTCTTTCTATGAAGCCAGAATTACCCTGATCCCCAAACCAGGCAAAAACCCTACCAAAATGGATAATTTCAGACCAATATCACTGATGAATATGGATGCTAAGATTCTCAACAAGATCCTTGCAAACAGGGTCAAACAGCACATTAAAAAGATTATCTACCATGACCAGGTGGGATTCATCCCTGGGCTACAAGGATGGTTCAACATTCATAAATCAATCAATGTCATTGAAAAAATTAATATGAGAAGAACCACATGGTCCTCTCAATCAATGCAGAAAAAGCACTTGAAAAAATCCAGCATCCATTCGTGATTAAAACGCTGCAAAGTATAGGGATAGAGGGAACATTCCTGAACTTCATCATAACTATCTATGAAAGACCCACAGAAAATATCATCCTCAATGGGAAAAAGCTTGCAGCCTTCCCGTTGAGATCAGGATCACGACAAGGATGCCCACTCTCACCAGTCTTGTTCAACATAGTATTAGAAGTCCTAGCAACAGCAATCAGACAACAAAGAAAAATAAAAGGTATCCAAATTGGCACTGAAGAAGTCAAACTCTCTCTCTTTGCAGATGACATGATTCTTTATATGTAAAACCCAAAAGACTCCACCCCAAACTACTAGAACTCATACAGCAATTCAGCAACGTGGCAGGATACAAAGTCAATGTATCCTGTATCCACAGAAATCAGTGGCTTTTTTATGCACTAATAATGAAAATACAGAAAGGGAAATCAGAGAATCATTCCATTTACTATAGCACTAAGAACCATAAGATACCTGGGAATAATCCTAAACAAAGAGATAAATGTTCTGTACTCAAGGAACTACAGAATTCTCATGAAAGAAATTGAAGAAGACCCTGAAAGATGATAGACCATTCCATGCTCTTGGATCGGAAGAATAAACATTGTTACAATGTCGATAATGCGTGGAGCAATCTATACTTTTAATGCTATTCCAATCAAAATTCCACCAGTATTTTTCAAAGAGCTGGAGCAAATAATCCAAAAATTTGTATGGAATCAGAAGAGATCCCGAATCACTAAGGAAATTTTGAAAAACAAAAATAAAATGAGGGGAATGACAATACCTGATTTCAAGGTTTACTACAAAGCTGTGATCACCAAGACACCATGGAACTCGCATAAAAACAGACACACAGACCGGTGGAACAGAGTAGAGAGCCCAGATATGGACCCTGAACTATATGGTCAAAAAATCTTCGACAAAACAGGAAAAAATATACAGTGGGAAAAAGTCGGTCTCTTAAATAAATGGTGCTGGGAACAATAGGCAGCTATATGTAGAAAAATGAAACTCGACCATTCTCTTACACCGTACACAAAGATAAACTCAAAATGGATAAAAGACCTCAATGTGAGGCAGGAATCCATCAGAATCCTAGAGAAGAACATAGGCAGAAATCTCTTTGAGATCAGCCACAGCAACTTCTTTCAAGATATGTCTCCAAAGGCAAGGGAAACAAAAGTGAAAATGAACTTTTGGGGCTTCATCAAAATCAAAAGCTTCTGCACAGCAAAGGAAACAGTCAAGAAAACAAAGAGGTAACCCACGGAATGGGAGAAGATATTTGCACATGACAGTACAGTCAAAAGGTTGATGTCCAGGATCTATAAATAACTCCTCAAAACTCAACACACACAAAACAGACAATCATATCAAAAAATGGGTAGAAGATATAACAAGACACTTCTCCAATGAAGATGTACAAATGGCTATCAGACACATGAAAAATGTTCATCATCACTAGCAAATTAATACCACATTGAGATATCACCTTACACCAGTTAGAATGGCCAAAATTAGCAAGACAGGAAACAATATGTGTTGGAGGGGATGTGGAGGAAGGTGAACCCTCTTCCACTATTGGTTGGAATGCAAGTTGGTGCAGCCTCTTTGGAGATCAGTGTGGAGATTTCTGAAGAAATAAAAAAATAGAACTTCTCTATGACCCTGCAATTGCACTCCTGGTTATATACCCCAAAGATACAGATGTCGTGAAAAGAAGGGCCATCTGTACCCCAATGATTATAGCAGCAATGGCCATGGTCACCAAACTGTGGATAGAAACAAGATGCCCTTCAATGGACGAATGGATAAGGAAAGATGTGGTCCATATACACTATGGAGCATTATGCCTCCATCAGAAAAGACGAATACCCAACTTTGGTAGCAACATGGATGGGACTGGAAGAGATAATGCTGAGTGAAATAAGTGAAGCAGAGAGAGTCATTTATCATATGGTTTCACTTATTTGTGGAGCATTACAAATAGCATGGAGGACATGGGGAGATAGAAAAAGGGAGTTGAGGGAAATTGGAAGGGGAGGTGAACCATGAGAGACTATAGACTCTGAAAAAAAACATCTGAAGGGTTTGAAGTGGAAGGGGGGTGGGACGTTGGGGGGTACCAGGTGGTGGGTATTATAGAGGGCACGGATTGCATGGAGCACTGGGTGTGGTGAAAAAAGTAATAAATACTGTTATGCTGAAAATAAATAAATTAATTAAAAAACTGAGGGTTTTGAAGGGGTGGGGGTTGGGAGGTTGGGGTACCAGGTGCTGGGTATAATAAAGGGCATGAATTGCATGGAGCACTGGGTGTAGTACAAAAACAATGAATACTGTTATGCTGAAAATAAATTAATAAAATTAAAAAAAAAATCTTGTGGGAAAAAATATCTATACTTCCTAGTGCAATCAATTCCACCGGTATCATTCAAAGACCTGGAGCAAACACATGCCTAAAATTTGTGTGGAATCAGAAAAGACCCCGTATTGCTAAGAAATGCCAAAAGAAAAATAAAACTGGGAGAATAATGTTGCCTGATTTCAAGGGTTACTATGATGATGTGATCACCAAGGCAGCATAGACCACTAGAACGGTGTAGAGAGTTCAGATAGGGATCATCAGCACTATGGTCAAATAGTCTTCAAGAAATCAGGAAAAAAAATATACAGTAGAAAAATGACAGTCTCTTCAATAAATGGTGCTTGGAAAACTGGGCAACTATATGTAAAAGAATGAAAGTCGACCATCCTCTTATACAATACACAAAGATAAACTCATAATGGATAAAAGACTTCAATGTGAGACAGGAATCCATCAGAATCCTAAAGGAGAACATAGACATTAACCTCTTCAACACTGGCCAAAACAACTTCTTTTAAGGTATGTCTCAAAGACAAAGAAAACAGAATTGAAGATGAACTTTTGGGACTTCATCAGGATCAAATACTTCTGTACAGCAAAGGAAACTGTCAATGAAACAAAGAGGCAACCCACAGATTGCGAGAAGATATTTGCAAATGACAGTACAGACAAAAGGTTGATATCTAGGATCTATAAAGAACTCCTCAAACTCAACACACACAAAACAGACAATCATATAAAAAATTGGACAGAAGATAGGAACAGACACCTCTCCAATGAAGACATAGAAATGGCTATCAGACACATGAATAAGTGTTCATCATCACTAGCCAACAGGGAAATTGAAATTAAAACCACATTGATAGCACCTTACACCAGTTAGAATGGCCAAAATTAGCAAGACAGGAAACATGTGTTGGGGAGGATGTGGGGAAAGGGGAAACCTCTTACACTGCTGTCCGGAATACAAGTTGGTACAGGCACTTTGGAGAAAAGAATGGAGATTCCTCAAGAAATTAAAAACAGAGCTTCCCAATGACCTTGCAATTGCACTACTTGGTATTTACCACAAAGATACAGATGTAGTGAAAAGAAGGGCCATCTGTACCCTAATATTTAGAACAGCAATAGCCATGGTCGCCAAACTGTGGATAGAACCAAGATGCTCTTCAAAGGACAAAAGGATAAGGAAGATGTGGGCCATATACACTATGGAGTATTATGCCTCCATCAGAAGGAATGAATACCCTACTTTTGTAGCAACATGGATGGGACTAGAAGAGATTCTACTGAGTGAAATAAGTCAAGCAGAGAGTGTCAATTATCATATGGTTTCACCTATGTGTGGAGCACAACAAATAGCATGGAGGACAAGGGGAGATGGATAGGAGAAGGGAGTGGAGGGAAATTGGAAGGGGGGGTGAACCATGAGAGACTATGGACTCTGAAAATGAATTGGAGGTATTTAAGGGGCAGAGGGTTGGGGGGTTGTGGGAACCAAAAGGTGAGTATTATAGAGGGCATGGATTGAATGGAGCACTGGATGTGGTTCTAAAACAATGAATAGGGTTACACTGAAAAGAGATTTAAAAAATGAACAGTTGTATGCCAATAAGCTAGGCCCCCTAGATGAAATGGATGTATTCCCAGAAAACTATACAATCCCAAAATTGAACCAGGAAGACAGCACACAACTTGCATAGATCGTTAACCAGTAACGGTATTGAAGTCATGACCAAAAACCTCACAAAAGTTCCATCCACGTCCTCTGTTGATGGACATCTAGGTTCTTTCCATAGTTTGGCTATTGTGGACAGTGCTGCTAAAAACATTCTGGTGCATGGGCCCCTTCTGATCACTACATTTGTATCTTTTGGGAAAATACCCAGTAGTGCAATTGATGGGTCATAGGGTAGTTCTATTTTCAACATTTTGAGGAACTTCCATGCTGTTTTCCAGAGTGGTTTCACCCGCTTGCATTCCCACCAACAGTGTAGGAGGGTTCCCCTTTCTACGCATCCTCGCCAGCATCTGTCATTTCCTGACTTGTTAATTTTAGCCATTCTGACTGGTGTGAGGTGATATCTCATTGTGGTTTTGATTTGTATTTCCCTGATGCCGAGTGATATGGAGCACTTTTTCATGTGTCTGTTGGCCATCTGGATGTCTTCTTTGCAGAAAAATGTCTGTTCATGTTCTCTGCCCATTTGTTGATTGGATTATTTGTTCTTTGGGTGTTGAGTGTGCTAAGCTCTTTACAGATTTGGACACTAGCCCTTTATCCGATATGTCATTTGCAAATATCTTCTCCCATTCTGTCAGTTGTCTTTTGGTTTTGTTAACTGTGTTTCTTTTGCTGTTCAAAAGCTGTTTGATCTTGATGAAATCCCAATAGTTCATTTTTGCCCTTGCTTCCCTTGCCTTTGGCGATGTTCCTAGGAAGATGTTGCTGCGGCTGAGGTTGAAGAGGTTGTTGCCTGTGTTCTCCTCAAGGATTTTGATGTATTCCTTTCTCACATCGAGGTCCTTCATCCATTTTGAGTCTATTTTTTGTGTGTGGTGTAAGGAAATGGTCCGATTTCATTTTTCTGCATGTGGCTGTCCAATTTTCCCAACACCATTTATTGAAGAGACTTTTTTCCATTGGACATTCTTTCTTGCTTTGTCGAAGATTAGTTGACCATAGAGTTGAGGGTCTAGTTCTGGGTTCACTGTTCTGTTCCATTGATCTGTGTGTCTGTTTTTGTGCCAGTACCATGCTGTCTTTATGATGACAGCTTTGTAATAGAGCTTGAAGTCCGGAATTGTGATGCCCCCAACTTTGGCTTTCTTTTTCAATATTCCTTTGGCTATTCGAGGTCTTTTCTGGTTCCTTGTAAATTTTAGGATTATTTGTTCCATTTCTTTGAAAAAGATGGATGGTACTTTGATAGGAATTGCATTAAATGTGTAGATTGCTTTAGGTAGCACAGATATTTTCACAATATTTATTCTTCTAATCCCAGAGCATGGAACATTTTTCCATTTCTTTGAGTCTTCCTCAATTTCTTCCATGAGTACTTTATAGTTTTCTGAATATAGATTCTTTGCCTCTTTGGTTAGGTTTATTCCTAGGTATCTTATGATTTTTGGGTGCAATTGTAAATGGGACTAGAGGGTATCATGCTTAGCAAAATAAGTCAAGCAGAGAAAGAAAACTACCATATGATCTTTCTGATATGAGGAGGTGGAGATGCAATGGGCGGGAGAGGTTAAGGGGTAGGAGAAGAATAAATGAAACAAGATGGTATTGGGAGGGAGACAAAACCATAAGTGACTCTTAATCTCATGAAACAAAACTGAGGGTTGCTAGGGGGATGGGGGTTGGGTGAAGAGGGGTTGGGTTATGGACATTGGGGAGGTTATGTGCTATGAGGAGTCCTGTGAAGTGTGTAAACCTGGTGATTCACATACCTGTACCCTCAGGGATAAAAATATATATTTTATAAAAAATAAATAAAATTAAAAAGGAAAAAAAATCTGCCACCCCCAACAAAAAGAGCCCAGGATCTGACGAATTTTCTGGGCACTTCTACCAAACCTTCAGAGAAGAAGTAACACCTCTTCTCCTGAAGCTCTTTCCAAAAATTGAAGCAGAAGGAAAACTTCCATATACTTTTTATGAGGCCAGCATTATGCTCATCCCGAAACCAGGCAAATAACTCACCAAAAAGGATAAATGTTCATCATCACTAGCCATCAGGGAGATTCAAATTAAAACCACATTGAGATATCACCTTACACCAGTTAGAATGACCAAAATTAGCAAGACAGGAAACAACATGTGTTGGAGAGGATGTGGAGAAAGGGAAACCCTCTTCCACTGTTGGTGGGAATGCAAGTTGGTGCAGCCTCTTTGGAGAACAGTGTTGGAGAATCCTCAAGAAATTAAAAACAGAACTTCCCTATGACTCTGCAATTGCACTCCTGGGTATTGACCCAAAAGATACAGGTGGAGTGAAAAGAAGGGTCATCTGTACCCCAATGTTTATAGTAGCAATGGCCACGGTCGCCAAACTGTGGAAAGAACCAAGATGCCCTTCAACGGACAAATGGATTAGGAAGATGTGGTCCATATACACTATGGAGTATGATGCCTCCATCAGAAAGGATGAATCCCCAACTTTTGTAGCAACATGGACGGGACTGGAAGAGATTATGCTAAATGAAATGAGTCAAGCAGAGAGTCAATGATCATATGATTTCACTTATTTGTGGAGCATAACAAATAGTATGGAAGGCATGGGGAGTTAGAGAGGAGAAGGGAGTTGGGGTAAATTGGAAAGGTAAGTGAACTATGAGAGAGTATGGACTCTGAAAAAACAATCTGAGGGGTTTGATGTTGCGGTGGTGTGGGAGGTTGGGGGGTACCAGGTAGCGGGGGTATTATAGAGGGCACAGATTGCATGGAGCACTGGGTGTGGTGAAAAAATAATGAATACTGTTATGCTGAAAATAAATTAATTAATAAATAAAGAAATTTTAAAAAAAGCTTGCTGCCTTCCCGTTGAGATCAGGAACATGACAAGTATGCCTACTCTCACCACACTTGTTCAACTAAGTATTAGAAGTCCTAGCAACAGCAATCAGACAACAAAGAGAAATAAAAGGTATCCAAATTAGCAATGAAGAAGTCAAACACTTCGCAGATGACATCATTCTTTATAGGGAAAACCCAAAAGACTCCACCCCCAAACTACTAGAACTCATACAGCAATTCAGCAACGTGGCAGGATACAAAGTCAATGTACAGAAATCAGTGGCTTTCGTATACACTAACAATGAAAATACAGAGTGGGAAATTAGAGATTTACTACAAAGCTGAGATCATCAAGATAGCATGGTATTGGCATAAAAAAAAGACACATAGACTAGTGGAACAGAGTAGAGAGCCCAGATATGGACCCTCAACTCTATGGGCAAATAATCTTTGACAAAACAGGAAAACATATACAGTGGGAAAAAGTCAGTCTCTTCAATAAATGGTGCTGGGTAAACTGGGAAGCTCTATGTAGAAAAATGAAACTCGACCATTCTCTTACACCGTACACAAATATAAACTCAAAATGGATAAAAGACCTCAACATGAGACAGGAATCCATCAGAACCCTAGAGTAGAACATAGGCAGTAATCTCTTCGATATCAGCCACAGCAACTTTTTTCAAGAAATGTCTCCAAAGACAAAGGAAAAAAAGTGAAAATGAACTTTTGGGACTTCATCAAAATCAAAAGCTTCTGCACAGCAAAGGAAAATTTAAGAAAACAAAGAGGTGACCCACGGAATGGGAGAAGATATTTGCAAAAGACTGTACAGGCCAAAGGTTGATATCCAGGATCTATAAAGAACTCCTCAAACTCAACACACACAAAACAGACAATTATATCAAAACAGACAATCATACCAAAAAAATCAGAAGATATGACAAGACACTTCTCCAATCAAGACATACACATCACTATCAGACACATGTAAATTGTTAATCCTCTAGCATCAGGGAGATTCAAATTAAAACACATTGAGATATCACCTTACACCAGTTAGAATGACCAAAATTAGCAAAACAGGAAACAACATGTGTTTGAGAGGATGTGGAGAAAGGGGAACCCTCCTCCACTGTTGGTGGGAATGCAAGTTGGTACAGCCTCTCTGGAGAACAGTGTTGGAGAATCCTCAAGAAATTAAAAACAGAACTTCCCTATGACCCTGCAATTACAGTCCTGGGTATTGACCCGAAAGATACAGGTTGAGTGAAAAGAAGGGTCATCTGTACCCCAATGTTTATAGCGGCAATGGCCGCGGTCGTCAAACTGTGGAAAGAACCAAGATGCCCTTCAACGGACAAATGGATTAGGAAGATGTGGTCCATATACACTATGGAGTATTATGCCTCCATCAGAAAGGACGAATCCCCAACTTTTGTAGCAACATGGACGGGACTGGAAGAGATGATGCTGAGTGAAGTAAGTCAAGCAGAGAGAGTCAATGATCATATGGTTTCAATTATTTGTGAAGCATAACAAATAGCATGGAGGACATGGGGAGATGGAGAGGAGAAAGGAGTTGGGGGGAAATTGGAAGGGGAGGTGAACAATGAGAAACTATGGACTCTGAAAAAACAATCTGAGGGTTTTGAAGGGGCGGGGGTGGGAGTTTGGGGGAACAACCAGGTGGTGGGTATTGGAGAGGGCACGGATTGCATGGAGCAATGGGTG
This sequence comes from Mustela putorius furo, assembly GCF_011764305.1. Lineage (NCBI taxonomy): Eukaryota > Metazoa > Chordata > Mammalia > Carnivora > Mustelidae > Mustela > Mustela putorius. The sequence goes on along the minus strand of NW_025422170.1, from coordinate 11,942 downwards.
TGGTGCAAAAGCAATAAATACTGTTATTCTAAAAAAATAAATTAATTAAAAAAAAAAGAAGAAGATGATGTGGGTGAATGAATACACACACACACACACACACACACACATATAGAAATATATATATATATAAAATCACTCATCAGTGAATGGACATTTGGACTCCCTCCATTGTTTTACTATGGTTGATAATGTGCTGTGGTTGATAATGTTACGATCGTTGATAATGCTGCTGTAAATATCACGGTGCTTGTACCACACAGAATGTACATTTTTGTGCCCTTTAAGCAAATACCTAGGAGGACAATTGCTAGATCCTAGAGTTGTTCTGTTCTTAGGTTTTGGAGGACACACAATTTTCTTTTCCAGAGTGGCTGCAACAACCCACATGTCCACCAACAGTTTAGGAGCGTTCCATTTTAGGGTGGTTTTTTTTTTAAGATTTTATTTATTTATTTGACAGAGAGAGATCAGAAGTAGGCAGAGAAGCAGGCAGAGAGAGAGAGCGTGAAGCAGGCTCCCTGCTGAGCAGAGAGATTAAGGCAGGGTTCCATCAGAGGAACCTAGGATCATGACCTGATCCAAAGGGAGTTGCTTAACCCACTGAGCCACCCAGGTGCTCCTGAGGGTTCCACTTTAAGCAGAACATTCCCTGCCAGCCATTTCCTATGGAGGAAATGTAAAACCTGAGGGATAACCTGACTCACTGAGCATCAGGCAAGCAGCCACAGAAATTCACCCCAGGATTCCTGACACCAAGTCCCTTGAAGCCACCAGAATGCCTTTATCCAGGGAAATTCCCAAACACTCTCCTTCACCACCCACAGAACCCACCAACTGCACAGAAAATAGAGCATGCCCAACCATATATAGCTGTTTGAGTGCATGTAGGAAGACAAGCATCCCTTTTACATTGTCCAAGGCTCCTTGGAATCATTTTGAATTTTCCCTCACCCCTCATTGGAACTCTTTGGATGCAAAGACCAATCCATTAGGATACATCACCTTGGACAAAGGAGAAGCCATCATCCAAGTCTCTATCTGACCCAAACATCCACCTCACTCTAGATGCTGGCCACAGCCTAGGCCCAGTGGAATAAACACTGCTAGATGAAGGAATGCTTTCTATATTCAAAACGCACACCAGTCAATCTCATCTTCCCTTTTGAATCCAAGGGATTACCTAGGAAAGAGATGGTCCAAACCTTTGTAATCCAGAAATAAACAGAGAAAATGATATCCCTGCCAGGTGTTCCCTGCAGAGAAACTCAGAAAACTCTGGCACCCACACTAGATTGCTTACAGCTGGTCCAGTGTGCCAAGTGTGAACTCCACCAGAGACAAGAGAAAAGCCCAGGAGGTTTGGGGTGAAAGAGAAGTTTTACCTCCTGTCCTGGCATGGATGTGACATTGTGCCCCACCGGCCTGCTGACTTCTCTGAATGCTGAAGTCCTGGGACAAGCTGCATGACTGGCTCAGATGCTGATTTTCAAAGTTCAGGTCTTGTGGAGCCAGAGTGAAGAAGGGTTGTCAGGTGCGGATAAGCAGGCGTCTCCCACCTAGTCTTCACACCTGCTCCAATTCCTGGGAGAAGGAGAGACACATGCTTATTTCTTAAGTGGTCATCCACTTCCTTCTCAAGCCGACCAATGCCCTTGTCCTTTTTGGAGAAACAAACATACTCTTCCAAACAAACACTCAACTCCTCAGTTCCAAATGCACCATGAGTCAGGTTTGGTTTCCCCCGGCTCCAGAGCCCAGCTGGGAGGACCCTCCTGAGCCATCCTGACAGCAGACTACCAGCAAACCTGGGGAAACAGGGCGCAATGCTGAGTGGGGGCCCGGCTCCAGTGTTTCTTATGACCACTCTTAAGCCTGGAGAAACAGAGACTATACAGCTCACCACTCCGTCCTGCAGAAAACAATCTGTAGTTCCTCAGGATTCAGGGTCTCTCACCCAGCACCTCCCCCACTGCCCTCAGAGCCAGCAGGCAGCACTGACTCTTCTTCAGGTGGGTTTCCCATGGCAGCTCACCACAGCCTCCAGTGGTCGCAAGCAGCATTGCCACCCCTACCGTGCTCTCTCGAACCACAGCTCACTCACCACCTCCAGTGGCATGAACTGGCACTGTTGGGCTTTCCACAGACTCCTAAAGCAGCCCCCCAAACCCTCCACAGGTGTAAAACCCACACTGGCACTGTCCCTCCAGATTGGGGTCCTCTGGGCCACACCCCAGGTGTCCGCCTGCCACCCAGGAGGAAAAACTGTACCATTCGAAGCTGAGCAAAACCCTCAGAATGGAACAAACCCACATGACTCCCTGAGGACACCCCCAACTTCGATGGTCCCCGCAGTCACAAACTCATTCTGATGTGCTTCCTGACCCCCATGTTTGACTCAGCCTCTGGGGATCCAGCCTCAGCACCAGGAGGTAGGGCCAGAATACCCCTAAGCCCTAACCCAAACCCTAGGTTGTGTTTTCAGGCTTCCATGCCCAGAGACATGGCCAAAAATCCCTCCAGATTGGGAACCCCTGAGCCACAACCAAGGACTCCGCCTACCATCCATGTTCTCCTCGGTGCCCTTTCGGAGCTACCCAGAACCCTCAGACCAGGAGAAGCCCACATGCATTCCAGAGGCCGCCATCACCTCTGATGGCCCACATGGCAACAAAACCCAGAGATTGACATACCACTTGACCCCCATCCTTGAATCAGCCCATGGGAGATCCCGCCTCAGCACTGACAGTTTGGGCCTGCCATGGCCCTAGGCCCTAACCCTAATCGTACGTTGGCTTTTCAGGCTTCTGTCCCCAGAGACCTGTCCCCCAATCCCTCCAAATTGGGGACCCCAGGGCCACACCCCTGGAGTTCACCTGCCACTCAGGAGGAAACCACACCCACGCAGAACCCTCAGAACAGAACAAACCCGCATGATTCGCTCAGACCACCCCCACCTCCAGCGGCCCACCCGGCACACAAAACCAAGCCCCTGATGCACTACTGGACCCCTGTCCTCAACTCTGCCCCCTGGGGATCTGCTTCAGTATGGGCATATTGGACCTGTCATACTCCTGGGCCCTAATAGTAACCCTAGGGTAGTTTCTCAGGCTTCTGTCCCCATAGAACTAGCCACCAATCCCTCCAGATTATGGACCCCTGAGCCACAGCCCAGGACACCGCCTGCCACCCAGGAGGAAACCGTGCTGCTTGGAGCTGTGCACAACCCTCAGAGTGGGAGAAACCTGCATGCCCTCCTTGAGACCCACCCCCACTTTTGGCTCCCCACCAGACCACAAACATGCAGACTGGTGCTCAGCTGGATCCCCCTCCCTCAACTCTGCCTGCGGGGCCCTCTCCCTTCCTGGGGACCCTCAGGGGAGCCGCATGGGCCCGACCCATGTTCCCGGATGGTCACATCAACACCGAGTGAGAAAGAGCTCTAGATTGCATGTGCCAGCATGGCCTGAATCACTGCCCAATGCTGGCCAATTCTCACAGCTTTCTGCACAAATCGATATCAATTTGGGCAGAAAAAAACGTCAGATTTAGCCAGAAAAACCCAGCGAACTTGCATTTATCAGCATGGGCTGTCAGGTCCACTGCCTGAGCCTGGCCCTGGGGCCCCAATATTTGCAGTCCAAGCCCTGCAAAAAAGCCCTCTGTGAGGCAGGTGCACGTGATGCCAACCACTCCCGCTCCCTTTGAGGTGCGGGCCCTGGCACTGGCAGATCACATCTGCGATGCCCCTAGGCCCTTGCCCTAAACCTAGGTTGGGTTTTCAGGTTTCCATCTCCAGTGGCCAGTAGACTGAGTCCTCCACACCAGGGACCCCAGAGCCACACTGCAGGAGTACACCTGCCCCCAGGAGGAAAACCGGGTCGTTAGGAGCTGTGGGAGAGGGAGAAGGGGAGAAACCCTGCATGCCCTCCCCAGTCCACCCCCACCCTTGACTCACCACTGGGCTGCAAAAACGGAGGCTGAGTAGCTTTTCAGGCTTCTGTCCCCAGAGACCTGGCCCATGAGCCCTCCAGATTGCAGACCCCTGAGCCACACCCCAAGACTCTGCCTGCCACCCAGGAGGAAACTGTACCTTTTGGAGCCTCCCAAAACCCTCAGAGCGGGAGAAACCTTCATGTCCCCCCAAGGCAACCCCAACCTTCGGCGCCCCAGCTGAGCCACAAACATGGAGCCTGATGCTCAGCCAGAACCCCTGCCTCAACTGTGTCCAAAGAAAACCCTCTATGTGGGGGCCCTCGAGGGAGTCTCATGGTCCTGGCCCATGTTTCCAAGATGTCCACTATAAGCACCTAGTGAGAAATTGCTCTAGACTCGGGTGCCAGTGTTGCCTGAATTGCCACCCAACAACAACCATTTCTCATGATCTCTCTGCCAAATTGATATCGACTTGAACAGAAAGCTTGTGAGAATTGGCTGGAAAACCCCCATCAAACTTGCTGCCAGTGACTCGGAGCCAGAGGGCAACCGCCTGGGCCTGGCATGGGGTCTGGAGTAGTGCAACCCGAACCCCGCAAGAAAGCCATCTACGAGCCAGGTGCACATATGCCCAACCCTTCCGGCTGCTCAGTCCCCGGGTGTGCTAACCCTGGTGCTGGCAGATCAGGCCTGCCATGCCTCCAGACCCTCAACCTAATGCTCAATTGGGGTTTTCAGGCTTCCATCCCCAGGGGCCTGTCCCCTGAGCCTTCCAGATTAGGGATCCCAAAAACACACCCCAAGAGACCGCCTGCCACCCAGAAGGACAGCCGTGCCTTTTGTAGCTGTGCAGAACACTCAGACAGGGAGAAACCTGCATTCCAACCTGAGGAAACACCCACCTGTGGCAGCCCCCTGGCCCCAAATCGGCGCCTGATGTACCGCCCCTAACCACCACCCTCAATTCACCCTCTAGAGAGTCTCACCATAGCTTGGTTTTTCAGGCTTCTGTTCCCAGAGACCTGGGCCCCCATGCTCTCCAGATCCCGGACCCCTGAACCACACCCCAGGACTCCACTGCCACCCAGGATGAAACTGCTGTTCAGAGCTGCCCAAAACCCTCAGAGTGAGAGAAAAACCTGCATGCCCTTCTAAGGCCACACACATCCATCGCCCCACCAGGCCACAAACAAAGAGGGTGATGCTCAGCCTTACCCCTCCCTCAACTCTGCTCCTGGGATGCTCCCCTGGTGGGGCTACTCGGTGGAGCCACGTGGGACCAGCCCGTGCTCCCGCATGGCCATGAAATGTACCTAGAGACCAAGCCACACGTGCAGCCCATAAAGCTGCCCATGCTGGCCAATTCTCATAAGCTTTATGCCCAAATCAATATCAATTTGGGCAAGAAAAAATTGTCATAATTGTCAGGAAAATGCCAAGAGACCTTGTTTGGGCAACTAGGCTGTGGCCTAGGCCTGGGCCAGAGTCCCGATTGGTTGCAGACCAAACACTGAGAGAAAGCTCTCTGCGAGGCAGGTGCATGTGGGTCAACCGCTCCTGCTACTCAGCCCCCCTGGGATGCCCACGGTGGCACTGGCAGATCAGATCTGTCATGCCCCTAGGCCCTGGAACCATAGCTTAGTTTGGTTTTCAGACTTTCATCCCCAGGAGCCTGTCCCTGAGCCCTCAAGATTGGGGGACCCCAGAGCCACATCCCAGGAGTACACCTGCCATCCAGGAGGAAACCATGCCATTCATAGCTGTGTGCAAAACCCTCAGAGCAGGAGATACCTGCATATCCCCCTCAAACCACCCTCACCACCAGCATCCCAATGGGCAACAAACACAGAGGGTGACACTCAGTCAGACACCCTCCCTCAGCTCTACCCCTGGAAAGCTCCGGTGCACGGGGGCCCTCAGGGAACCGGGTGGGCCTGGCCCATGTTCCTGGATGGCCGAGACACCCACCTAGCTAGAAAGAGCTGTAGAGCGGTGCCACCATGGCCCAACTTGCTGCCCACCACAATATCAATTTGGACAGAAAGCTTATAAGAATTGGACACAAAAAAAACCCAGGAGCTCGCTTCTGGTGTCATTGGCCCACAGGGCTGCGGCCTGGGCCTGGTCCAGGGTCCCCGAATGTCGCAGCCTGAACCCTGAGAGATAGCCCCCTTCGAGCCAGGCATATGGGTGGCCAATCCCTCCTGCTAGTCACTTCCCTGGGGTGCCTACCCTGGCGCTGGCAGTTCGGGCCTGCCAGGCCCCTAAGCCCTCGTACTAACCCCCCAGTTTTCTTTTGACACTTCCATATCCAAGGGTCTGTCCCCGAAGCCCTCAAGATGGGGGGATATCTGAGCCACACTGCAGAAGTCTACCTGGCACCCAGGAAGAAACCTTGCTATTCAGAGTTGCTCAAAACCCTCAGACTGGGGTAAAACCACATGCTTCCCTGAGTCCACCCCTACATCTGGGGACCCCTCAGTCACAAAAACAGAGCTTGACATACCACTGGTCACCCATCCTTGACTCAGCCAATTGGGGATCCTGCCTCAGTGCCAAATGATCGGGCCTGTCATGCTCCTAGGCCCTAACCCTAACCCTAGTTTGGCTTTTCAGGCTTCCATCCCCAGAGACCTGGCTCCCAAGCCCCCCAGATTGGGAAGTCCTGAGCCACAACCCAGGGCTCCTCCTGCCACCGAGGAGGAAACTGTGCTATTCAGAGCTGCACAAAACCCACAGAGCAGAAGAAACCTGCATGACTCCCTGAGGCCACCCCAACATTCATTGCCCCACGGGGCCACAAACATGGAGGCTGATGTTCAGCAAGACACCCTGACTCAGCACAGCCCCCAGAAAGCTTCCCTGATGGGGGCCCTTGGGGGAGCCACGTGGGCCCAGCCAGTGTTCCCGGATGGCCAGGACACCACCTAGGGAGAAACTGCTCTAGACCATGGGCGCCAGCACAGCCCAAAATCGCCACCCAACACTGGCCAACTCTCATAAGCTTTCTACTCAGATCAATATTGATTTAGGCAGAAAACCCATGAGAATTTGTTCAGAAAAACCCCCAGTGAACTGTCTGGCAGCACTGCAGGCCACTGCCTGTGCCTGCTGCCCTTGAATCCCGAGTGGTCGTGACACACAAACCTGTGATATAGCCCTCTATGAGCCAGGGCCATGCACACCTACTACTCCTGTTATTCAGTCCTGTGGGGTGCCTGCCCCCAGGGCTGTTGGATTGGGCCTGCTAGGGCCCCAGGCCCTCACCTTAAGCCTCCTTTGGATTTTTAGGCTTTGGACCCTGGGATCTCTCCCCCTGAGCACTCCAGATTGGGGGCCCTGGAGCCACACTGTAGGAGTCCACCTGCCACCCTGAAGGATACCGTGGCCTTCAGAGCTGTGCAGAAACCCTCAGACTGGGAGAAAGTTGCATGCACCCCTGAGGCCACCCTTAGCGTTGGTGGCCCGCCCCATCCATAAAACCTGGAGTCTGACACGCCGCGTTACCCCTCATCCTCAACACACACCCCCCCCCTCTGGGGATCCCGCCTCAGAGTTGTCTGATCAGGCCTCTCATTCTCCTAGGCCCTAACGGTAACCATAAGGTGAGCTCTCAGGCTTCTGTCCCCATAGAACTGACCCCCAATCCCTCCAGATTAAGGACCCCTGAGCCACACCCCAGGCCTCCGCCTGCCACCAGGAGGAAAACCATGCAATTACAACCTGACCAAAGCCTCAGAGCAGGAGAAACCTGCATGCCCCACCCACGAGGCCATCCCCCACTTTCAGCACTCGAGTGGGTCACAAACACGGTGGCTGACCCCTCAGCCGGACCCCTTCCCTCAAGCTAGACTCTGACACCCCGCCTGACCCTTTTCTTTGTCTCAGCCCCGCAGTGATCCTGCCTCAGTGCCAGAAGATTGGGCCTTCCATTCCCCTGGCCCTAACCCTAACCCTAGTTTGCGTTTTCATGCTTCCATCCAAAAAACTCCTGGCCCCGAAGCCCAGCAGAGATTAAGGACACCCTGAGTGACACCTCAGGACTGCACCCACACCATGCGGAGGAAGGAAGCCATGCCATTGTAGCTTCGCAGTACCCTCAGACAAGGAGGAAACCTGCATGTCACCCTGAGGCTACCCCCAGCTTCTACAGCCCCTGGACACACAACCCAGGCTCTGTCATGCTGCCTGATGCCCGCCCCCAAGTCAGCCCAGCTGACTTGAGAGCTTACATCCTCATCAGAACATCAGGCCTGCCATGCCCCAGGGCCCTAAACCGAACCCTAGGTGTGGTGTATAGGTTTCCATGCCAGAGGCCTGGCCCCTCGGCCCACCAGATTGGAGACCCTTGAGACTCAACCCCAGGACTCCACCAGCTGCCCAGAGATAAAACGTGTCCCTTTGGAGTTGTCCAGAACCCTCAGAGCAGGAGAAACCCTGCATGTCGCCCGAGGCACCCTCATCTTCTGCGGAACCCCTGGGACACAAACCCCAGAGTCTGACATTGTCACCTGATGCCAACACCTTCAACTCAGCCCACCATGGAGCCTGCCTCAACACTGGCAGATCAGATTTGCCATTACCCCTAGGCCCTAAACCTAACTCTAAGTTGCATTTTTTTCAGGCTTCCTTCCCCAGGGGTCTGGAGCCCTGGAGCTACCACTGTAGGAGGAGTTCTGCTTGCCACCCAGCAGGAAACCAGTCTGTTTGGAGCTGTGCAGAACCCTCAGAGCTGGAGAAGCCTGCATGCCCACATGAGAACTCCCCCCACATTGTGGTCAGCTCCCTAGTTACAAACCCGGAGCCTGATGTACGGCCTGACCCCCATCGTCGATTCAGCCCCTCGGGGAAACCTCCTCTCAGCACCAGCAGTTCTGGCACTGCCATGCTAATAGCTTGTCTCTCCCCTCGGCAAAACCCGTCAGCTCTAGGCATAGCTAGAATTCCCCCTGTCTGCGGCAAAGCTCAGGGATCCCCCATCCTTCTTCTTAAATTTACACTCGTCCAGGGACATTCATGAGAAAGGGGAAGGCTACCTCCTGAATGGTTAACGCCTCATTACCTCTTCTGCCATATTTGTTTCCACTTACCTTTGTACCTGGGCAGAACTGGAAGGAACATATCAATGGATCATGGATATGCTCTGACATCTGAAATCTTCCTGCAAGCTTTCTGAGGGGCTCCTTATGCAAACAGAAAACTAGTGTATTGTACCATACCATGTTTGGAAATGATCATTAGTAGAAACAGGACAGCGATAACCACCCCTCCATTTTTTACCCCACACTCCTCATGAAGTAGAACATGGTCTTCTTTCCTTCCTTGAATTCCATTCCAATTCGTTTTCCATGCACTGCTCATTCGTTTGCTTCAGGCTTCGGGTAGGATTTTGTGATTTCTCACCTGCATAGAACACCAGAGCTCATCGCAACCAGTACTCTCCCTAATAGCCTGTCACCCATTTATCCTAACCCCTTCCTGCCACACACCCTGCCCTCTAGAAAAACCCTCAGTTTGTGCTCTAAGGCTGATACTACTGCTCCCTCATTGTCTTATCTTTCTCCCCTCCACTATGTTCATCTGTTTTCTTCCTGAAATTCCATAGGAGTCAAATCATAGGCCATTGGTCGTTTCTTACTGGTTTTGCTTACTTTAATCCACGCTAGATCCTTCAACATTCCTGCTGATGGCAAGATTCATTATTTTTGAGGCTGGGGGTCCTCTGCTATTGGATAGATAGATAGATAGACAGATAGATCATTCTCTCACATCTTCTTTCTCTAGATTCATCAGAAAGATGGACAGAGGGACTCCCCCTTTGTTTTGCTATTGTTGCATATTACTGCTATAAACAATCATGGTGCTTGTACCCATTGAATGTGCACTTTTGTGTCCTTTGTGTATACAATACTTATGCGTACAATTTCTGGGGCCTAGTGTTGTTCAGATTTTAGCTTTGTTGAGAAACACTCAGACTTCTTTTTCAAAGAGGGTGCCAAACAATCTCGCCAATGACACCCTGCACCCAGCTTTTGCGTGAGGTTTCTGCTTTACGCACTGACGCCTCCCCTACCTTCCTGCAATTCCCTCGGATGGGAATGGAAACCTGTGGGAGAACCTGACTCATAAATGAGTTCAGGCACCAGCAGCCCCAGATATCACCCCGGGTCCTGCATGCCAAGCCCTCTTGAAGCATACCCAGGACGGCCTCTATCTGGTGCGGAATTCCCACATATCTCCTTCTGACTCTTCACCCACCCATGAACCCTGACAGAGAAAATAAAGCTGACCCAAGTATATACTAAGTAAAACTAGACAGGTCACGGTGACACTTTTAATCATCGAGTCCTTGGAATCATTTTGAATTGGCCCGTCTTGTAACCTCACCTGGATACTTCTTTGGATGAAAGATGAAATCAAGAGTTTACATCACTTTGACAAAGGAAAATGATTAATCATCCAAGTCACGACTCTGACCTCCAAACTAACGCTATCATAACTCCTAGATGCTCCATCTACCCTCACCCCCACCCCATCAGGCCCAAATGGAATAAACACGCTGTTAGATTACCCGAACACATTCTATGTTCAAAACACCACCAGACCACTTTCATCTCATCTGGGATTCATGAACATGGCATGAGTACTCCTAATCCAGCTCACAACGCCTCACAGGTCATCAAGTCCACAATGGCACGGTCCCTTCCAGACTGGGGGGAAACAACATAAAAGAGAACAGAACAATACCACAGCCGAACCACAGAACTTGCCACCCCAGGATGAGACCTTGTGACTTTTGGAGATGTGCAAAAACCTTCCAGCACTGAAAAACAATGCATGCCTCCTGAGGTTACCAACCCACAATCAGAGCCCCCGACAGGGCCACAAACCAGTTGCCTGTGTTCATCACTCTGACACCCCATATCTCAATTCATGCCCTGATCCAGTGTGAGTCTCTCATCATTGTGAAGCCAGCCAAGGCACCTTGAACTGGCAGGCCCAGCCCATGAAGAACAACACGGTCTGCAGGGCTGCCCTAAGTGAATTTACAGTTAGAGGATCCAAAGCCAATCCAGGACGTAGGAGCACACGCGACCAAAATCACTCCCACAAGGCCGTAGGCAATTCCACACACAAAATTCTGCCCAACTACAATATCGAGTTGGCAGATCAATCTATGTAAAAAGCCAGAAACCCACTATTGACCTTGCCAATCCGACGGTTGCGCGCACTAAGGAGAAGCCTCCTGACTCTGGACCATTTTCCGGATGTTTCGCAGCCGCAAACCATGCCAGAAGAGCTCTAAACTCCATAGAGGCCACATGTTCGGTTGCCCCCAGAATGCTGGCAGTCCTGGCCTCGTACTCCGTCCCCTGGGAGACACCTAGCAGACTGGCACAATGGGTTTGCCATGCCCTTATGACCTTAACCTAGGCCTATGTTGGGTGTTCAGGCTTACATTCCCAGAGACCCTGGCCCCCAGCCCCTCCAATTGGGAACCCCAGAAGCTCGCAGCCCCATGACTCCCCCTGATCCACATATAAGCATAAACACTACAACTGGTTTTGAGACTTCAGAAAACCCTCAGATGGGGAGAGAACCTTCAATACACTCCTGAGGCCACCCCCACCCCACCAAATGACGCACAACATGAAGCTCATTCTCAGCCCACGCCCTCCCCAACAACTCTATACCTCGAATCTCCCATCAGGCTATATCCCCGCCAAGTGAGCCTTGTGGGACCGGTCCCAATCCCTGGGATGGTCAGAATGAGCCATCTAGGAAGAAAGCACTCTAAACAATGGATGTGGTGCATCCCAAATTGCTCCCAATGCCGGCCAATTCTCATGAGCTTCTCGGCCATGATAATCAGCCAGAAAATCCCCACTGAAATGGCTTTTGGCACGGACATGCAGGGCGGCCACCTGGCCTGGCTCCATGATCTCAAGTGGTCACGTCCAAACCCCATGAGAAAGCAGTTTAAAATCCTGCATACATGGCCATAC